>NW_017151768.1:0-2054 GCF_001652005.2 Ceratina calcarata
AATTTTTAATCATTTGAAGCTACACAGTGTACAGTAATATGCAAACAAATATGAAATATCCACAGAAAAAGAAAACTTATAATATTTAGAGAAGAAAACAAATATTTATATGGATTCAGTTTGTATACTTTTATTTATAAAAATAGGAATTTGCATCAATATCCACAGTCAACCAATTGTAAACCACTGAGCATAAAGCGTAACGCAAACGGAAATTGGGACATTTACTATAGTAATTTGTATTTCTTAGTGTACAAGATTTATATCAATCATCGCGAATATCACTAGTGTTTTGATTGATACAAGGAGAAGGGTATTGAACAATGGGACCTCTTTTATAGCCGCTGAACACGAGGCCCGTTGCATCGACGCCGACGCACGTCACTTCGTTGCCTTTGAACATTTAATTAAGCAGTGGTCCTCCCTGTTTACGGATAATGCGGAGGTCTCCACGCGACACATTCCCCTGCTTTCATATCGAACATATTTACAACCGATGGATTCTGCTTGGCACGCAATCACGGGTTAACACGCACGCGTTTCGATCGGCTGCTCCGAGGCTCACGATCGGAACACTCGCGAACCGGATCCATTGCGCCGGTTTATCGCATTCCGAACGAGACGCATTCTAGCTGTCCAACGATCCTCGAAACCGAGGCAACGTGCTTTTACTCCCACCCACTTCCAACGGCGCGGAATTTAATTCCACCGCGCGCTGCCACAAAATTTACCTGCAATTTTCTCTCCGACCGTCAGCCTTTTATCTCTTTTTCTCGTCACGCGCCAGGGTGACTGAAGGCGGCCACCATCGCAACGCGGACCTTTCACCCCCACCGCGGGGCTCCACCTACTTCGCGTTCGACCCAGCAAATTCTTTTTTTTCTTTCACCGCCATGCAGTCGCAGAAACCACAATGAATTTCACTGGGGGCGACCAAACTGAAAATTTAAAGGTACATACTGCGCGTTTTGTTTCGTCGACCGTACGCGCGCGCGTGTTCTCTTTACAGTTTTGGATTGGTTTACAGATTTCTTTTTTCAGTTTGCTCGCAATGGGAGATTTACACCATCACGCTGAATAAACGAATGGTGCAGGACTGACAAATCTTTCGTGACGTAATTCGTTTGTATTCAAACATGAATGAAGAGAGAATTTTTTATGTTGAAGACAGTAATGTGAATAATATGAAGGAAAATCAGAAAGTATTGTTTAATTATGAAGATATAGGATCTATTTTTTATAGGATTTCAAAGCAGTTTCAAATAACAATAAGCAGAATAATATATTTTCTNATCCTAGCTATTCTGAACGCTTTAAATCTATCAGAACGAAGCTTGATACGATTTTCATAGCTTACTTTCCCCTCTCTGTATTTCTTTCTTCCTATCTCTCTCTCTCTCTCTCTCTCTCTCTCTCTTCCACTCCACTGGCAAACGGTGTTCGTTTTTTACAAACGAATACGATACGCAATTTAATTACAAATTGAAAGTTTGATGGAATCACGTGTTCGAAAACGCGGCGCGTCGCGGAATTGTCGTGAAAAAAGCGGTTGGAAAGGGGTCGTTGATGCATGGAACAATTTCGGGGAAGTCTATCGGCTTAGGCCGAGGAATGGAATCAGTCGGCATGAATTTAAAAGTCGAATTGGATTTGTGTGCTCGTGGTACGAGAGGAGAGAAAAAAAAAAGAAATACGTGTTACAAAACTCTGCAAACTGCGTTTTTATATTCGGGAACGAAAATAGAGAAAACTGAAACAGAAGGCTCAGAGGGAAAACAATTTGATCAGTTTACCTGTAAAAGTATAGGACAAGGAAAAACTATTACGATGTGTGGCAGCTAAAGAATATCAGAATCCATTCCCAAGTAAAAAACAAACAAGAACTATCACCGCATGAATATTGGCTAGTCGACCACCAATACGGAAAAGTATAAATCGAGAGATTAATTGATTTACATAAAAAAAATTGGTTGAATTAGATAAAAATTGATGAAGAGCTGGGAGCTATATTGTGTGAGTAGGAGGAGAGTAAAGCAAGTAGATCAGAATAATGG
>NW_017151769.1:0-265 GCF_001652005.2 Ceratina calcarata
AATGCGTTTTTCTAAGGTACATCAACTTTTGGGATTGACTGTATAGCCAATACATTCTTAAAGGAGTATTCCCACTATACGATATCCTGCCGACAGCTGTCGGATCCGACAGCTCGAAAACGAGCGAAATCAGGACTATAGTCGGTAGGATACGGTATAGAGAAATGCGTGTAAAAGCAGGAGGGTCATGGGCCCCAGGTCGAAAACGATTCCGAATCTGCAGACTGACCGCCCGCTGTTTGGGTTCGACCGCCCGCTTCGTGGT
>NW_017151770.1:0-265 GCF_001652005.2 Ceratina calcarata
AATTAATTCTCATGAAATGAGAATTATTATCTAACTATTGTTGAACTATCGTTTAAAATGTGCAGAACGTTAACCAATCAACATTGTAAGCAAATATTCATGGTTAGTATGGTGGTAGTCCTGATTTACAATTGTCGACAACTTCTCTTCTCTCTTCCAAACCTCTTTTTCGTCCATTTTCGTTCGGCTAATCGAGCGTCTACGTTGCTGTGATAAACAAAATTGTAAATCGCAGGTAATCTCGTTTTCTAAGAAACATCCAATG
>NW_017151771.1:0-265 GCF_001652005.2 Ceratina calcarata
CGGCCCCGATGACCATGGCGTGTGGTAGAGTGGGCAACACAAGGAAGCGGTGTTGCGTTTCTTTCCCCTGTATCCGTAGCGACCCTCCCACGCTATGGTTTATGTCGCTTGCCTTGCCGTCCGCTAGCACGGCGGACAGGTATTCGCGTCGTTGCTGCCAACCGCGGGCTTGGCATTGCTGTGCTGTAGCGGCGTCTACGTAGGACGAGGCGGCGCCTGTGTCTAGTAAGGCAGCGACAGCGATATCCCTTACGTAGACTGTGAG
>NW_017151772.1:0-265 GCF_001652005.2 Ceratina calcarata
AAGGTTCGTTCGTTTATTAATGGGTGAATTAGCGCAGGTATATGAAAATAAATTGAATATAATATAATGAAATAAATCAGGCACGTTTAAGAGAAGTCACTATTCATTGAGATTATATTTAATAAAGTAAGTGTTACAAAGTGTGTGAAGCAAAAATCGCTAAATAATTATACAGAATTCTGTCATTGTCGAATCTATATTTTGCCCTCCAGTATAAGAATTCAAGATGTAATAGCAATGTTAAAAATTGTACACAGTGTATTAT
>NW_017151773.1:0-265 GCF_001652005.2 Ceratina calcarata
AATCCTCTCTAGAATTAATTTCGCGCTTCTGTTCTAGCAAATAAGTACAGTTCTGTAATCTTTTTATAAAATTTTTGACCTGCCTATAGAAATACACGTCGCACGGTTGAACAAGCGGCGTGCACTTCGGAGGAATGACCTTCAAGGTGCAGGTAGTCATCCCTTCGTCGTCTTGAAATATTTCGTCATAAATTACGGAATTTGTTTGACCGCTCCAAGAGTCTATTATAAGTAGAAATTTCTCTTTTTGTACATACGGTTTTAA
>NW_017151774.1:0-265 GCF_001652005.2 Ceratina calcarata
TGTACGGAATGCGGAAAGGCTTTCCGTCGAACTCACGCTCAGTCGTAGTTTGACGAGAAAGAGGAAAGCATCGAAAGTAAAAATCATGGAAATAGACGACGAACAGTTAATTGAAATAGTGCGAGGTTATCCTGAAGTGTATAATTTAAAATCAGCAAAGTACATGAATGTGAAGCACAAGGCTAAAGTGTGGGAAGAAATAGGAAAGCGTCTAAACATTGATGGTAAGTGTATTGACAACTTAACTTTTATTATATAGTTTGAT
>NW_017151775.1:0-265 GCF_001652005.2 Ceratina calcarata
CTTGAACTCCGTCTAAAAAATTTGACTAGAAGTGTGTAAGTAACTATCCCAGCATATCGAGTTCGGATCGATTCGGCCAAACTCGTACACCGTTTCTAATTGCTCAATCGTGCTAAGTACCTACGAGTTACTTGGAGTCCACGGTCGACGGGAAACGGATCCTGATGAAACTTGCAGCATTCGAAGATGTCGTTTTGGCAAAGTAGTAGCATGCAATTCTCAAGATTTTTCCAGAAAATTACTGCTTTACTTCTTTTACTTTACT
>NW_017151776.1:0-265 GCF_001652005.2 Ceratina calcarata
ATAAAATTTTCAAAAACCGCATGCAGGAAATTCTGGATACATTCAGCAGTGTTGCTACGTCGATCCAAAGACAGAAGACGGAAATTAAAGGCCTAAGGAACTATTCTGGTTTCTAATTACATTTATTAAACAAGTTTTGATAATGAGCATCATCAGCGAATGTCCTGTTATCACATCATCCAAAATTGTTTTTGCGTTTTTTCTTATCTTCTCAACACGATAAAGACGAAGAAGTATTTAAAACATTGATAATAGCAATTGAAAA
>NW_017151777.1:0-265 GCF_001652005.2 Ceratina calcarata
CGTAACAGTCGTCTTCTTCGACGAACCATGCCGGATATTTTGCACGTGTATGTTCCACTCCTTCACGTATTAGTATTTTCAACAAGTTTGTGGAACTCCAAAATTTTTTCCCAAAATTCGTTGAATATTTTCAGTTGTAACGTTACAATATCAACGAATTCGTCAGTTGATCTTGACAATTTCGTCACAGACGGAGCATCTTCGTCTTCTTGTGAATATTCTCGCTGCATACAGTATTCCTCCGATGGTTGTGTTAAATCCATCG
>NW_017151778.1:0-265 GCF_001652005.2 Ceratina calcarata
AACGCCCCTTAAACTACCTCAACCAGAATAACTTAACGTCAAAGACTTTATCCTACTCTAGTAGGAAAGTATACACTGTCGGCATAGTAGAAACAATCTACCCTGTTATCAAAAACTATCCCTCTTAGTTTACCCAACATCAATATATCCTCTTTAATTATTTTAAAAACCTCCCCAAACCAATGCTAGTCCTTCTCTTATCCAATTAAACTTTAATTAAGCTCCACCTCAATACTCCAATCAAACCATCCATGGAGCATATGAT
>NW_017151779.1:0-600 GCF_001652005.2 Ceratina calcarata
ACTCTGATCTACTCTATGCTCTCCTCTCCAGATAACTGGACTAGAATCAGTAACTGTATACACTATGTCTTATCAGAAAAAGAGAAAGCTGAGAGAGCCAGAGAGTCTTCCCGCATAAATCGATGAAGTCCTCTTTTATACAATTGACTATTTCTCTCTGCACTAGTCTGATATACGACTTACCCTGTATAACTTGGATTCAATTAGTCATTATCAGCTCTCTATTTGCATTATATTCGTTTCCTCCGCTCCCCATGTCTACCAATGTCTGGCGTAGTGGATGATTCCTACTATACTGTTATGCTAACCTCTTTTTTTTATGTTTTTTCCTTTTATGTTTTTGACGCTTTCTCCGCCAGAGATGGCTCCCTGGCGGAGACTTTAGACTTTTACACATGGCACCTGGCCATAAATTCTCTTTTTCCACGCGATTTAACTATAATTTCAATGTGCCAAATCGGCAAAGCGCGTGAGGCCCGGGCGCAATCTGAGAAGGGACCCCGGGTTCCCACTTATGCGCCGGTATAGGAGCCATCGGGGGGTTTTAGCCGGTAGGAGTCCGGCACTACCCGCGCGGTCATGCCACGGTGCCTTTGGCTC
>NW_017151779.1:642-1806 GCF_001652005.2 Ceratina calcarata
GGGAAGAGTGAAAAAAGTTTTCACTGGACCAGACGATAAAGTCCGAGTCGTTGAAGTACAAACGAATAAAGGCACATATACAAGAGCGATTACGCGTCTGTGTAAGTTGCCGGTAGACGACGAATCGTAAACACCAACAATCTCAGCCGATCGAACGATTAGTTCTTCAATCGTTTTGATCGCGCGGATAGAAGGGCAAAGAGGAACAACAATTCCGAAATACGAAATTGTTGATACTTCCCTGTCCCCCCAACCTCAGTTTGAAACGAGGAAAGGTAACGTTTTCGCGTTACCATCTCCCTCGCAACTAGGGTAGAACTAGGATTCGAGAATTTTCGAACTTCTTCCGAATTAACGGTTCCTTAACGTCGCCCGTCCTTCGTAATCGAGTGAAACGGAAAACCAAGTAAGTACGCAACAGTTCGATAAAGTGCTGACCCTTGCATCCCAAGGGGAAACAAGTGCGCGGGAAATGGAAGTGCAAGCCGTGGTGTCTCGGTGCACCCAGACATCGCCGGAGACACCAGAAGAAGAAAAAAAACCGGCGTTGCCGAAGGGATACCGGATTCCGAAGAAGAGCGGAGCCGCAGCACCGGACCATCCTACTCGGTCCAGGTCCGCCGAGCGGCCACGGACTCTGGATTTGCCGCCGATCCATATCCCGGCTCCAGTGGACGGCCCGCTGGTCATCCCGGGGCACATCCCCCATACCACCCGGCAATACCGATGCTGGGCCAACCACGGACAATACACTACTAAGTGGCGACCGGATGGACGGTGGGCGTCCATCCAGGATAAGGACGTTACTTCCGTGGCAGCCAACACCACCCCTGCTGCTGGACAAGTGGGCCCGTCCACCACTTCGCCGGACTCCAGAACACCGGGGAAACACGGGAAGAAGCGCCGGCAGGGTCCCCCAGAGCGACGACCGGTACCAAAAGAACGGCGAGAGAGTCGGAAATCCCGACCTCAGTCCTCGTCCCCACCTAGACGAACAGCGAGGAGGGACGACGCTGCTGATCTGGTCGACCATATTAAAAAGTCCTTGGATGCCTGGGCCAATCGGTAAGTAACATTTGGGTTAACATTTGTTTCACGTTTGTCGATTGCGCAAGGGGGGCGGTATGTTTGAAGATTGAAATGGTGTGCATGGCTTAAGAGCAT
>NW_017151780.1:0-265 GCF_001652005.2 Ceratina calcarata
TAAGATCTGGTGATCGAGCTGGTCATGATACGGGTCCGTTACGTCCAATCCAATGATTTGGAAACTTCCTATTCAAAAACTCTGTTATAACATAAGAAGAATGGGCTGGACATCCATCAGACATTGATACCACATTCCTTGCCGAATGTCCAATGTTACATCTTCCAAAAGAATTGGTAACGATTCTCGTAAAAATGTGGATCTCTTAAAGATGTGTATCGAGGCTGAAGAAAATAATTTCGAACATTTATTGTGACAGAAATAA
>NW_017151781.1:0-265 GCF_001652005.2 Ceratina calcarata
AATATGTCATTCTTCAAAGTTGGAAGTAATTTTTCTCCATTTTTCAATAAAATGTCATGAATCGTTAAAAAATTACAATGAGAATAAGCCGGAATTTCAATCGCAGCAGCGACACTTCCATAAGAATCAATATAAAAAATTGTGAGCTTTTACAAATGATATCTTATGATAATCGTTCTGAAATTTTGCAGATATGTTCTCTGAAACTTCAACTAATTTTCTTGAAAAGATGAACAATTTTTCATGACATCGAATTTGGCTAAGA
>NW_017151782.1:0-265 GCF_001652005.2 Ceratina calcarata
TATTTTCATTAGAATTAGGCTTGAGGCATGATCGTATGTGTGAATTGCGCATATGCATGATCGTATGAGTGTATGTGAATTCGCTATTCATTATGTCGGTTATCGTGAAAGTATAAAGCCTGGAGAATCGAAAAGAATCAGTTTCGAGTCAGAGTACAGCTAGTAACAGTGAAACTGAGCCAGCTACGTGCATGTGTTAGTTTCCCCTAAGGGGACGAAATTCAAAACGAGTAATAAGTATACATCTTATTTTTTCGATGCTTGA
>NW_017151783.1:0-265 GCF_001652005.2 Ceratina calcarata
ATGTATTTTTTATTACACAATTTGATCCACCTTGTCATTCACTATAAAAAAACTGTTAACTTGTTTTTATAAAAAAACTATTAGTTCAGGAGATATTTTGATTTGAATTATTGGAGTGGTGTAACTGATATCGTTACTATAATTTCCAAAACAACTACTTGAACAAAAATTATAAATTGTATTTTACTTTGAATATTTTGTATTTCTTTACTTATTACTGTATACTGTGTTTATTTAAATTATTTAAAATTCCCGTAAATGCATA
>NW_017151784.1:0-265 GCF_001652005.2 Ceratina calcarata
TTTCCCTGGCCGTATGCCCAGCATTTGAAGCATTGGGCTGGTCTCGGATCGAGCAGGTGGATGCTGGCTACTGACCAGCCTATCTGTACCGTACGTTTGGAGACTAATTTGAAAGCGGTTGCTTCGTCACACGTCAGCCATAAGGTGGCGTTACCGCGTGGATTTTGCCGGATAGGGCTTAGAATAAATTTTTCATTTTTCCCGCATATAGTCTTAAGGGCATCGGTGACCTCTTGTTGAGAAACCGAGCAGTCTAGTCTAGTCA
>NW_017151785.1:0-265 GCF_001652005.2 Ceratina calcarata
TCTATATAGTCACTAGCTTTTTTCCCTATTATTTCATATGCAATCATTAGTTAGTGAGTAGAAATTGTGGCGTGAAAAAAAATTGGGACAATTAACTATAATGAAACCAGGAACATTTTGCTTCTTTCTGGGGTAATTAGTATAGGAAATGGATAATTCATAGCGAATCTTATTGTATTTTAAAAGAATATTTTTCAATTTACTTATAATTTTTGATCACTAATGAACGAAGACTAATTTTTCTTATTTATAATATCGAACCAAA
>NW_017151786.1:0-265 GCF_001652005.2 Ceratina calcarata
TCGAACGTTTCTACTGCCGTCAAGATATTAGTAAACGTATTTTCGACGCATTCCTCAAGCTGGCCTTTTATCACGTTCTTACGAAGCAACCGTTTCACGTGACAAATGGAGTGTAAACAATAACTGTCAATGAGAATTATATACTGTCTGTCTTTGATTCTCAAAGTCTGAAGAACATTTTTCTTAAAGAATTCAGCTATGACTTTAGTCGTGCTACCTGACGTTCTTAACAAACGTTGAACAAATGACGTGCCTGAGACAAGAA
>NW_017151787.1:0-265 GCF_001652005.2 Ceratina calcarata
CCAAAGCTGCTCGTGGAATTTCTGCATTGCTCGCCACCGTGTCAGACGTGCGAGTCTTTCCGATTCCACGGATTCTCTTGGAAGCGCATTGAGCGGTCCACCAACTAAGAAGTGTCCAGGTGTTAATACCGCGTAATCATCTGCGATTTCACTGAGCGGGGAGATCGGTCTTGAGTTTAAACTCGCCTCTATCTTGCAAAGCAACGTTTGCATTTTGTTTAAAGATAGAGGCTGTACAAGGTTTAAGAGCATTGCTCGGCCTTGC
>NW_017151789.1:0-265 GCF_001652005.2 Ceratina calcarata
TTTATATAACCAAACTACATATTGATAAAACAGTAGAAACATCGCGAGACTTCATATCATTTACCTAAATTTTTTAATTGACAGATATGTTAACCTTTAATTTTCTCAAAACAAGAGAAAATGGACTTACACCACTTCCAAAATAAACGGTCCATATATCAGTGAACTATTCGCAAAATGAGTTCAGAGCACAAGTGTATATTTTGCAACAAAAGTAGTGAAACTAAAATCACACTTTTTAACGATACATCTCTGAAAAAATGCA
>NW_017151790.1:0-782 GCF_001652005.2 Ceratina calcarata
AATCATTATCTGTAATTTTTGCTACCGATAATAAATTGGTGTTTAACTCCGGCACACACGATACATTTTTTAATCTAATATTGTTCTTACTTATTGGTTGTTTTATTACCACTTCACCGATCCCCTCCGAGTTCAGCCGTTTTCCATTCTTGTCTGCTAATATGATCTTTCGTTCCTCTTCTTCTAAACTGTCAAAGATCATCATATCATCCGTCATATAGTAACCATATCTTATCATCGTTCTTCAGTTCTTCTTTTACCGTAAATGCAAGTTCTGTGTCTATATTATCACGCACTGTATGTGTTCCGTCCGTCCAACGGAAAAATAGAATTTATGTTTGGCCCGCACTTAAGAAGGGTCAACTCGTTCCCAACCAGCCTTTTTCCGGTCATAAGAAAACAGTCGTTTTCAAAGGATAAAGGCATTTCAATTTATTTTAAGAGGTGATCTCTAAGCCAAGTCAAGTACAAGGCCTTTGTATATTCGAACGTGGAAACTTTTACGCAGTTTCTAACGTTTTTCCCTCCCCCAATGAGACCAAGATCCTTCAAAGGGAAAAAAGAAAGCGATCAAAGTAGGGAACGAACTGATTGGGTCTCAACACTTAAAACCAACCAATCAGGGTTTTTCCTTCATTGCTGCCCCACCGAGGTCCCAATTTGGGGGTTTGGACGGTCGCTCCGAAGGAGGACGAATTCAATTGAGTTTCCAACACGGTCGCGTGGAAATCTAACATACGAGTTTTTTAACTATCATTCACGCTCACCAAACATATAACGAA
>NW_017151790.1:4491-5074 GCF_001652005.2 Ceratina calcarata
ATTAATTGTTAATGCGATAATGACAATTCTTCAACTATGCTTTCGAGCTTAGCAGACGGAATAAAATGAATTTTTATTGATGAAGTTATTAGGGAAATATATTTTTAATCTTGCAATGTAAATGTGTAATGAACTCTTCTAGATGGATGGCAGTAACGCAATTTTCACCAACGTTCGCGCGTCGAGCATTTCCCTGCATGGACGAGCCGCATTTGAAGGCAGTTTTCCAGTTCAATATTATTGCTGATGAGCAGTCGGTGATGACTAATACTGAACTTGACTACATTTCAAACTCGTACGTTTTCCCTTTTTCTATGTTTTTTATATCAGGAAGTCTAACATGGATAGGTCTTGCAACGGTCAGACTCTGATTTTAATGATAGACAGACTTTAAGAATAGCTAAAAATATTAGAAACGTAATTCTTTTAACAGCTGTAGCTCAAGTTTTAGTGATGAATCAAGCGTCCAAAGTTAACTATTATATTAATACAACTTTCTTAAACAATTTTGTATATTTTTTATTTATTTTAATAAATTCTTTCGGTACATTCAAAACCATAAAATTTATGTTGGATGATTTAA
>NW_017151791.1:0-265 GCF_001652005.2 Ceratina calcarata
TACGATGTACGCGTTGCAAACTGTGATTACCTGAAAGAAGAAGAGAATCCCATGATTCGACAAAGATGAGAACATGTTAATTTTATAAATGAAATTACAAATATTAACTAAATCGTACTTACGTTATTAGGAGCACCAACGTTACTTGCATAAAATTGAGATTCGTATATAAATAATGATGGCAACAATCATATGAACGACGTTCTTAATACAATATTTACAGGGTGTCCCACGTAACAGTTTTCACGATTTTTCAAGTACTTCC
>NW_017151792.1:0-265 GCF_001652005.2 Ceratina calcarata
AAATCGTGGTGGAAAACCGAAAAACTGTAGCAGTCACGCACTCACGCATTCAAATATGAACTTGGCTCCACGAACCGGATGGCCACGTCGGATACCGATCGATCGTATCTCGCGGGAATCCGGTCCGTTCCAGGGAGCCGCACCGGTGATTATTAAATTGCCTTGATTATTAATTTCATGATCGAGCATTCACGTAGAATAATTGCAGTTCTGCATAGAACGCGAGCGAATGATCGGAATGAACTGCTTTGACTAAGCACGCAAA
>NW_017151793.1:0-265 GCF_001652005.2 Ceratina calcarata
CGTATTAAGAGTATAAAAATAAATAAAAGTAAGAACTGTAAGATTTGAAGGAATAGTTGCGACTCGAGTAAAAATTCCCTCATTTAAAAAAACACTTCAAGTAATTTTATGAATTTTACTTTCTCTGTAAATATCATTTTGTAAAAAAGTTTATTGCTTAAAATATTAAATAATGCATTCTATCATGTTTCTGAAATTTTTGCTAGGGATTTTACGACTCATGCAACCTTAAACCTTATATGACTAACTATTAAATTGAAGAATG
>NW_017151794.1:0-265 GCF_001652005.2 Ceratina calcarata
TCTTTCTATTTGCGAGTCACGTTTGCGGTTGGCTTCTGTACTCTATCTATAATATTTCTATGACTGAGGATCCTTAAACGACCAAAGCAGTTTCTGTGCGGATGACAGAAGAAATGAGAGACGATTATTCGAATAATTTGGATACGAGTTCGAAAATTTTTCATTGTTCCAAAACCTGTCTCGTTAGTTGCCTTACCTCTTTGTTCCAGTTAGGTCACTCGATAATCTGACACTCACGATGCTATATTCTCTCCTGTGACTCGCC
>NW_017151795.1:0-265 GCF_001652005.2 Ceratina calcarata
TTTAAAGTGTTGATTTATCGAACGAAGCTAATGAAAGGTGATAAATGGAGAGAAGATTAAGCGACAATTTATACTCTGCATTTACACGTGGGCAGTGATTGTCGCAAAAGAAATTTTATGACACCTGACTTTCGTACTTATACTTTCGATACTGTATTTCGTGCCATAAATTAAGTATTTCATATTTATTTCTTTCTGTAGAACATTTTTAACTTTGAAATAAAATAAGATACGTGATGTCTTATTATCAAGTACAATATAAACG
>NW_017151796.1:0-265 GCF_001652005.2 Ceratina calcarata
ATAATATCTTATCAATCCGACACATAAAAAGAAAATATTGAAGAAATATAAAGACACGGACGAATTACAGTGTCAAAAAAGGGTACGAAATATTAAGAAGGAAATTAATATATTGAAAGCTGAAAACTGACGTACAGAACAACAAATACACTTACGATATATGAAGTAGTCAACTAAATACTATCTTATCAATCCGACACATAAAAAGAAATATTGAAGAAAACACAATTCGAACGGAGTTCTCAAACGACGCTCGCTATGCAGA
>NW_017151797.1:0-265 GCF_001652005.2 Ceratina calcarata
TTGCCATTCTGTACATACTTTTATAAGTTATATACAGTCCTTACATTCTGTCTAGATTCACGTTTCCTATAAATGCATAAAATCAGCACTTTATTCATTAATATGTGAGATTCATGTTTACGATTCATGACTATAAATGATAGTACGAATTTAATCACTTGTAGTAATGTCGTATACATAATGACTCGTTCATACATGTTTTCGTTTAGGATTATATATTTGAAAAAAGTCCACAAAAATTCTTCTAGCATTTTAGAATATTATT
>NW_017151798.1:0-264 GCF_001652005.2 Ceratina calcarata
TTCAGTCTTTCTAGTGTTAATTTCCTTGCATTGTTATTCATGTAGTTTGTTATTCATCATTTTCTTAAAACGTTTCGTATTGAGCGGACCGGTTGCTCCGCGTCTAGATCCGAGCCAACACTCCTGATTCGTAGCTCGCGCCAATCGAGCGCTCTGATTGGTCAAAGTTTTTTGTTAATATCTCCTCAACCACGCCTCGGACAACATTTTCGCTAAGGAAAATGTTGTTTAAAATTACGTCAGGAACCTCCTATTTCAATATCT
>NW_017151799.1:0-264 GCF_001652005.2 Ceratina calcarata
ATACAGGCGGTTCCCGAGCATAAGAAATGGAATAACACTTCTTATGCTCGACGCCACGATGTAAACACCGCTCCGTTCGGCAAACGTTGGCCTCCGCGTAACGTCATTTTTCAAATATGAAATTTCGGCGAAAGGTGTTCCTCTTTCGGAAACACCTTAATTAGACAGAGATAGAATATACTAGCTCTCTTCGCCACATAGCGGCGAAGTAGCTTTCTTGGAAAGGAGACGCGGAGGCCCTCGTCATTCTGTTCAGTGCTTTCA
>NW_017151800.1:0-264 GCF_001652005.2 Ceratina calcarata
GTCTGAATGACTAGAGTGTATCCTCGACGCCATAATTGACCTCGCCTGTGACTCGAATAATGTCTGTGTCACGATGTTCAAATATAATCCTCTGTACAGGGTGTCCCAGACAAATCTAACACTATTTTTGGGACACCCTGTATAAATTATAAACCGCAGCGTGCGTTCGATATTTTTAAACCTGAATTACTTCCCTATGTATTCATGAAAATTTCATTAACGGATGCTCCGCGTTAAGATTTAATAATTGCGAATAAAATACCT
>NW_017151801.1:0-1013 GCF_001652005.2 Ceratina calcarata
AAAAGTGGAAGAGGACCTTGTGATTCAAATTTTTCACAATCTCAGAGGAAAGTCATGCATTCTGTGACACCCTGTACATGTATATTTTACATTACTAGTACATTATTATACATCACTATAAATGTAATACATGCAAATACATACAGTGTTATACTATGTGGCGTTACACTATGGCACGAAATTAAAAAAAAATAAAATACATTAATGATATAATGTCTGGAGCAGGGAATAAAAAAAAGGAAGTAAAGACGACTGGCAGGGTGACAAAGCGCTAATGCATACGTCGGATCAATGTTCCGTAAATAACGATTTATCGCGTGGCACGTTCGCCACTGGAATCTCACGCGTTTTGCCGCGTCGTCGCCGACTCTTATGCTGATTTATCGCGGCTGATAAAACGCATGTGGCCGCTGAATATTTGCGACGGCGAAAATTTATCCGCGACGCGAGAACAAGAAGAAACTCGAACGCCGTCATTTTAAGCCTCCGTCATTCCAAACAATGTTTATTCCGCAGAAGGGAGATGAATTCTAAACGCGATCTGTACAGCAAGATGAGATTGATGAAACGGCTATTTATGTATCAAGTGGACTTGGCACAGGCTAGAATTCACTTACATCGAATTTAGCGAGATAACAGGAGAAATTTGTAGATAATGGCAAGAACATTTGATCGAGGTAGCAATTTATTGTGAATTAAGGTTCCTCGGCGTACCTTGGGCTCATCAATCACTTCAGATAATGTTACCGTGCGACACGTACATTATCTCAAAACAGAGTGTGTTCGAAATACAAATCATCTCGTCGGAATAATTTTTGACACGAAGGTAATCAACATTTGAAATTGTAATCTATGAAAATTGTACGAACGGAGTAAAAAGTATTCATACATCCTCTAAAACGGGATAACTTCTTTAATATTTGTATGGACGATTTGAATTTCGTTGGGAAATTACAGGTATGTATAAAAAAGTGATTAGAACTGGTGAGAATGTGTGTATAAATACTTCGTAC
>NW_017151801.1:4721-5407 GCF_001652005.2 Ceratina calcarata
ATAATAATAATAATAATAATAATAATAATAATAATAATAATAATAATAATAATAATAATAATAATAATAATGAGAAAAATTAGGCTTCGTTATAAGGGGAATCAATTAGAAATGATATTTAAAATTATTTATTGGTCAGTTTTTATGACTGACAGAGATACATTACGATTTGTCTAATTGTTATTTATTAAGTGCTGCACGATAGAAAATAGAAATAAATCTGCAGAGACAGAATTCAATCCATCACCGTGGCTACTCTATTATTGAAGCCCAAGGATTGAAACCACGGTCGTACCATATCCGAAATCGAACGGCGGGCCATTTGTACGATTTCTCGTTGGGTGACTGTGAAAAATCTTTTCGAATATCACTGAGCGCCGCAAGAAAGCTGTTAGTTTTTGCGGCATTCACTGCCTTTTCCAGTCGAGCTCTATTCGCTTTGGCTGAACGATGTCGCAATTTCCGGATCGAATTTGACGATTAATGCTCAAGATGACCAGCGAACATTTCTTACGACGTTACGCATTATCTCCCCATTCCTTAATGCACTAATATTTTTGGATAAACGTTTTGCTTTAATTCGTAATTAGTATTAAAAAGAAAAATAACAGACGTTTAGTGAAACTGGAAAACTGCCCTTATGTATTTAGTTCTATTACGATAAATACATACAATCAATAACAGAA
>NW_017151802.1:0-264 GCF_001652005.2 Ceratina calcarata
GGAGGAGTTCGTGTCTCTTAGAGAGAGGAGGACTCGTAATTGATAGGAAATTAGAAGTTATTTAGATGAAATAAACGGATAACAATGATATATTTCTCTTGCAAACAAATTATGAGACTCTGTGTGTCAGTCTTATGATTGAAGGACGCGACTTTACCGGACTCGAATCGATATGAACCCGCGCAATAGAACGTTGCCAGACTAGTGGTTTATTAAAATAAGAAACGATCGCTTGATCGGTACTCGCGATTACAATGTATGGAT
>NW_017151803.1:0-264 GCF_001652005.2 Ceratina calcarata
ATTTATAAGGAAATCACGTTTAGAGGTAGGGATTAATTTATAATTATGAGATGTGGAATCATGAAATAAAGATATTGCAATGTGGAATATTAAATCAAGTTCGATAGGCATAGAAAATGATCCGGTGTCGCCTGGCATCAAACCTCGAATGAATCAGAATGTAATATTATAAGATAAAGAATTGTATAGCTTGCAGTAATAGATTTACAATTAACATTCGGATACTGACTCTAGTTCGACACCAATTTGATATTGAAACAACAG
>NW_017151804.1:0-264 GCF_001652005.2 Ceratina calcarata
TCCCTCGTTAAGTGTTGTTTTGAATGCTAAGAAGCTTGTCTCAGAGAATATGACGAAAAATAGAAAAAAGCTTGGCAAGCCTACAAAAGTTGATTTGATGAAAGTGGATAATAAGTACAATCAAAGCTGTAAAACTATTGACGATCAACAAAAAATGTTTGCAGCATTAGAAAAGGGAGATTTCGAGGATCTAAAGAGTTGTCTTCGATAAGGAGCCGACATATACGCTAGAAATACTAATTTATGGACTGCATTACATTTTGC
>NW_017151805.1:0-264 GCF_001652005.2 Ceratina calcarata
CAAAAAATATTTACTCATATATTATGAACCATATATTTGACTTTGCTCAAGGATCTTCACTAAGGGCTTGAATTAAAGTTGGAACGTATCTTTCTGATGATTCTTATTAATCTTATTTTAACATGCGATGAGCACTCGATTTTCAAATCTCTATTCTCCTGTCTGATTGTCGTATAGATTTTCTTAGAGATCGAAAAAGAATTTTATCCAGTTTGATCTTCTTTTCTTAAGCCGGTAGACGCTGGAGGTTTTCCAGAACGTTGC
>NW_017151806.1:0-264 GCF_001652005.2 Ceratina calcarata
TATGTCCCCAAACCTGGAAATAAATTCCTTTTGCAAGTCGCAAACTATACTTTTAAAAAATTGAACGATTACGTCTTCGTCTTCCACATTTACCGGCATGATACAGTTCAATTTTGGAAAATGTATGAAACTTTTTTCCTCCAATGCTGTTACCCACGTATTTATTTTATTTCTAAATAATTGAATATTATTATAGAAATCTATAATACATTTTTCTTTACCTTGCAAAGAAATATTTAAACAATTTAAATGATCCGTTACATC
>NW_017151807.1:0-264 GCF_001652005.2 Ceratina calcarata
CAGTTGAGCCAGTCGCTTCGACAAGTGGACAAGATCCATCGCCACAGCCAGGGCTATCGTCGAAGCGGCTGAAACCTGTGTTTTCACAATGGGTCCCTCTAGCAGAGGATTCAGAAGAGCGAGACGAAGTGAAAATTTATTTATCGCTGCCACCGATACAGGATGAAAACGTCCTCGAATGGTGGACATCGGCGGGCATCATGCTGCCAGGGTTGCAAAGCCTTGCAAGAAAGGTATTTGCAATATCTGGTAGCAGTGCGCCGA
>NW_017151808.1:0-264 GCF_001652005.2 Ceratina calcarata
CGTGGCACCACTTGAAATGATTGAGACCAACTGAGCGGGACTAACGTCCTTAAAGAAATTCATTGAAATGATGATTGCTAAGCCAATTTTCATTTTCTATATTTGTTTAATTAAAAAATACTTTTAAAGTATCGATCATTAGTCACAAAATTATGTTCAACAAAGACAGAACAACTATTTAAAGATTTGACTCGAATCTCTGATGCATGTAACACTAGATTGCCCAAGAAAGTCATTTTGACTGACTTTGGGCAAATGTACAAA
>NW_017151810.1:0-264 GCF_001652005.2 Ceratina calcarata
AGAGAGATAAGTTGGAAGAGGAGAATGAGGAGTAAAGAACGTAAACTGGAGGAACTAATTTCGAACTAATTTAGCACATGTGACGCTGAGATCTTAATCATTGGAAAGGAAATGACGGTAAAAACTAACTGGTAACTGGAGTTAAGTTAGAAAGTAAACACATGTGTTTTTAATTATACTTGTAGAAATAAACTTCAAATTATCGCGTTTTTAAGGATGTATTGGCTATGCAGTCAATCCCAAAAGTTTATGCACTTTAGAAAC
>NW_017151811.1:0-264 GCF_001652005.2 Ceratina calcarata
CAGACTCGTGAAAACAAAGCAGGCCAAATGTAAACATCTTGAGTTTGGGTACAGATTTCGTTGAGCTAAATAGTATCATTTACAGTGGTACGTGAGTTGAAAGTGTTAAGTGATTAATCTCTGGCTGTTAAAATTTAGAATTGGTTGATAAAATCTTGAAATTCCAAAACGATTTGATATTATCCTATCAAGGATAATAAAGTCACATAGCAAATGTCCCAATTTCTATTCATATCAGAATTACTATTCACCGACTTAAGATTA
>NW_017151812.1:0-6565 GCF_001652005.2 Ceratina calcarata
TCCTTGTACTTCTGATTTTGAACGTCTTCGGCCGTGAATAAGAAAGGATTGTTCAGCTTAGCTGCCGGTGAATAAAACGTACTGCTGCTGCTGCTGGTGCTGCATACAGGCGCATCGTCGTCTTTGAACACATCCCGCATAATTTGATAGCGGAACGACCGCGCGTAGGCGTTTCTCAACCTCTTCTTTACTTTCGTCAGCGGATCTGCAATCGTACAAAAATTAGGATCATAGAATTGCGAGAGGGGGGTTCCAGCAGTACCTTCGCCTGGGAACTTGAAATTGTTCTCCTCGAAATTCTCTCTGCTGATCGATTGACATAGTTCCTGGTATCTCTTCATCGCTGTATCGTAATACTCTCTGGAATCAATCCTGTGATTTGAAGATTTCGATAGGTCGGTAGCTCTCGGCTCTTCGGGCATCTTGCATTTGTTTCCTCTACAGATATTTATGTATCGTTGATTATATATTTTTATGTTTATTCTTCAATCATCGTAGATTCCCGATCAGATTTGAAGAACTTCATTTTTACCTGAGACCAGGGATGCCAGAATGTAGGATTTCTCCTCTTCCCGAGCTCTCCCCACTACCCCCACTACTGTATGCTGTTGTATGCTCAATGTACTCTCCCCACTCAGATATGACATTATCAGACATTTCCCCAATGATCATGGGTAACGTAAGTGGGGACAAAATAAAGTAGTCGGGAAGAGGAGAAATCCTACATTCTGGCATCCCTTCCTGAGACTCACCCATCCATTCTACCTAGAAAAGGACTTGTAGACTCATCACTGGAATATGGAATGAGGATATTTTTAGGATTAGGCTCCTTTTCGTTAGTATTCCCCACTACGATACTTCTGGAAATAAAGCAAACTTTTGGATCACGGCCAACTATTTCTCCGGTTCTACTTACTCTGATTTCGAGTCATAGCCATTCAGGAGTTTGCACATGTCCCCTTCTAAACGTGCGTTACCCGTGTCACCCATGGCTGGACTCGTTTGAGCTAACAATCAATTTTGATTAAATTCAGTCTCTTTTACATATAATTCAGACTCTTTTACAAATATTGAAATATAATTGCTTACACTTTCGTATCGCTTTTCCTAACGCGCCATTTCTGTATATCCCAGTTAACTGGAATAAAAATACAGTAATTAAAATTCATTTCATGTTTCCCTCTTTCTCTACTCTATAGCGATCTTTAATAATAATTACAGGTTTCGGAAGAATCCTGGTGGCCAAGTTCTTCATACTTTGCGGCTTCTTCGACTTCCTATCGATCTTCGTTTGCTTCTCCTGGAAGACGGATATTTCAAAAATAATTAGGACCAAGCATGGAAACGAAGGTAAAAAAAGATTGTTTATTATACATATTCTTTTCGAAGATCGTCGAAGCCTTCTACAAGCTTTACGAAATTACTCTGCTGCCGTTTTTTCTGAAAAATTCACACGCACTCGGAAATAAAAATCGTTCAAACTCTCTTCACATGCTCGCATTTAAAATAAACGGGAGGGTACAGTGTTAATATTATTAGTGTGTTTCGCTATTTCATTCGATTCATCGACAGACGCGACAATGTGCGTATAGACAATTCATTCAAACATTAAGAACAAGATTATATATGCTCTACATCTTACAAATAGAGATATTAAATTAATACTATATTAATTGATAAAATATTTAATGGCACGTGCCAATTAACCTAACAAACGTACAACAAATACATGCACAGATTGAAAATAATGTCACACACTTCTACATAGATTTGTGGACGAAAGTATCGGATATAAATTGGAATGGAAGGATAAATTTTAGATATGACTATTAAATTATAATGATTCCGCACCTTTTTCGGTTTTGATAGCCTCTGACGTATATCTATCAAATCCCTTTTACGTTTTCTCTTTTTCCTACGAACTTTCCGCTCCTCGCGTACTGTTTTTCTCCGTTCGTCGACGGAGGTATCACTGGCTGAGTCCTGACCCGATCTTTCCATTTTACAAAATAAAAATAAGACGAATATTGTGTGCACGAAAATACGAGTAGTATGAGCGTCTCAATGTTTATTTACCTCGCTTCTTATAGCAAATAATCACGTGTTACAATAAACGCAATAGTCTGTGTTCATCCAAGGGATGATCTTATTTAGAATTAATTAATCGAGCGAATACTAATAATAAGAATCTGACCATTTTTCAAGGTCTTTGCAAACGACTATTAACAAAGGATTGTATTAAATTAGATAACAGTAACAGAGGATTTTATTAAATTGAATATCGATTTTAAATGTAGGAGACGATTAGCTGAACGTATGGTAAAATATAGGAGATTGTCTGGTAACATAGACTGGTTTTGTCCAGTTTTGGCAAGTACAGAGAAAAACTCGGGTAAAAACGTCGTTGTAAACAAACATATAGTGCCCGGTCATTTAGTATCTCAGTCTCGCACGCAGGGTACAGACGTATATTCATTATCCGAGGCAGTACATAAAGCCCACGATTCATGTGAATCGTAAATTAATTAATTAGTTATACATATTGTTGTTATTTTTGCGTCATTAACAAAAGGTTTTACGGTTTAAAAAGTGAAAATGGTGAATAGATTCGTGGAACGGTGTTCAAATGTTGCGTTAGTCAAGTGAGGTGTTATATAAAATACTTTTCACTGTTAATAATTGTTAGTACGTATCCTTAACATCATTTTCATTCATACTTTTATTAAGCAAATGAGAGAATCGATATTTCGTGAGGTTAAATCGCGAGTAACTGAATTTTACTCTTTTATTAAACTCTCAACGAGCCACGAGTAGGACGCCATATTTATTCCGTTCGAGTCGCCGAATCCTGCAGTGAACGCGTCTTCCAATTGTTCACAGTTTTTACTGAATTAGTACTCTTTTTGTCCTTTGAATTCTTGATAATATTGTGTTTAGTGCAAGTATTAGAATCTGTGAATCGATCCTGAAATTTGAGATATCGACTCCCTCGCAAGAAATTACTGTTCACTCAGAAGGCTAATGGATCTTCACTTTGCACATCGAAAACTGCAAGGTAGTATTCACATTCTCGTTTCGTACTTACTTATTTCTCAGATTACAGCCTCAGAGATTCTATATTTGTAGATATTTCCTCTGCCGGTTCCAAATTATTGCAGGTTATATCGCACAAAGCACTTTTATGCACACGAGTTCCGCGAGGATTAATGCCGATTCATACATAAGTTCTATCACCGAACCTTAGAGTTACTGTAGATAGAGTAGGGAAGGCATAGGCTCGTGTACAGGTATGACGGTAGATACTGAAAGAAAATAGAAAGCCTCATGGAAAACCTCTTTCTATCTCTTCCTATCATGCGCTAGTAGAAAGCAGGGATCGCATAATTTTTCCTTCGACCGGAAAGTGGGGACGATGCGACCATGGTGGGGTTTGGTACTTGATGGGGGTATGCTAGGCATGGTCAGCGAAGGCGTATGAGGGGAATAGTAGTGGGACTCGAAAGACGGGCGGAAAAGAGGGGAAGTGAGCCGTGAGGGAAAAATTATGCGCACCCTGGACACTAATATTTATTTGTAACGTAAAGTTTATCTGTTCGGATAAATACAGTCTGACCATTGACTACAGCATTACAAACGAATGCTCTACCCTGTGCCCTCTAGGTACTAGACTATAGAATCATTTGCAGGATGATTAGGTATTGTTTTATACATCTTATATAAATATTCTTGTAATGAGAAGTTAAAGATTTGTTAAATAGGGTAAGATGCATGGAATGAACTTCTTGAGACAGCTTAAAATATTGTCTCAACGAAGTTTCCGTAGTGTAGTGGTTATCACGTGTGCTTCACACGCACAAGGTCCCCGGTTCGATCCCGGGCGGAAACAGTTTCTTTTTACATTTTGCGGTTTGTTTTAATACTGATACTTATATATTTTAATCTTGCATTTGAATCTATATCGAGAAACTGACCCTTAAGGAGGTTCTTCCGCTTACAGGCAGACATGGGCAAAAGTGGTTCTCGAGAGCCATGGTGGCTATGGTGGGAATGCAATGCTTAACGCTATGTAACGTACAGACGCGTATCTACATTTACAAATAGTAGGGAGAGCGATTAGTATGGGTAAAAATGATTTGCCCATGCCTGCCGTAACCTTTACAACTGAGAGTACAGGAAAAAGCGTGTAAAAGCAGTTGTAAAGGCTAAGGTACTTAAGAGACCTTAAGAGTGCGTTTATGGCCGGTATTCAGAGTCGTTGTTTATTCTTAAGGTCGTCTTAAGCATTTGCTCAAGTCCCTGTTCCCTGTACAAGACAAGGACTAGAAATATGGGATAGACAGGGATAGCAAATTCTTAAGACAATCTTAAGAATAAGTAACGACTCTGAATCCGGCCTATAAGAACCCATTTTTTATATTGATTTTTCTCGGATACTATATAGGCTTTGTAGGTTTATAGGGATTGTAGATTGATTCAAAATTTTAACAGGATATTCATTACACATTAACCATTGAATTTAAATAGTTTGCAAGATCTTTTTAATTTACACATTTCACGAACCTCCTTAAAATGTAATACCTGTGAAATTAGAGCATGTATCGTGAGAGTTATTGATCAATGAGAGAAGCAGCGTTTCTGCTTTATCTTCTACGAGTATCACTCAATTCTTTTATTACTTTTCTAAGTAACGTTTTATTTATCGTAACGCTCGACGTGGAAAAGCGTCCACAATTTTTCTATCGTTGGTTTTAAAGCTGAATTTGGAAATTCAGCTTGGTTGTTACAACCGTCGATAAGTTCGTGTACAGAATTGAAATCTGTGGCTCTCAGTTAGATGTCGGATGAATTCACTTTGCCAGAGAAGTATCTTTATTTTATACTACGAATCCCATACTTTTTATTCTCATTGTATTTATTTATTAACCAGGTTTTTTCTTATATGATTTAAATAGGCTTTCTATTAGAAAATTGCTTCAAGGCCTATCGATCATTTCTATTTCGTGCTGTGTGACTGTTTGTCGTATATTTTAAGACCGTTTTATCACTCACGCGCGTAATTACGGTGCGGGTTTACGAGGTCTGCGAGCCGATCTTAAATCGGGACTCGAATCGCACCACGAAACGAGCATATTCGATAGGATTACAACATCTACCCTCCCTACAGTTTACACTGTTTGTCCCAGATAAAATTAATCAATTTTCTGAACAGAAAAGTTTGTTAAAATTGTATTAAACATTTTTTAATCATTCGGCTATTGCTTTATTTGTTGTAGATTAGAATACGAGTGCTAAATCGAGCTGGGGAGGAAACTGGAGACTTGCTGTTATTTTCGGTGAGTCAAATACTCTGACAATAAGTTAGCTGAAATTACTACTGGTTTTATCTTTATGGGGAATCGTTAATTGAAATATTGATCAATAGATTATAGATTTTATACATTTATAAAGAGATTGAATGTGCAGAGAATAGAGACAATGCATAAGAATATAAAATGCACTTTCTAATTGAGTCTCATGTTTTATTTTAATAAATAAATGCAGTGTAATAATAAATTGTTGAAGCGTTAATTAGGAACGTAGAAATATTTAAATCGTGATTAGAGAGCATATCGAATGAAGCTCAGGGTCGATTTCCGCGAACAATCACGAAAGTGTTAAACAATGCCCCATAAAGATCAGCTGGAAACGACGAACGATCTCCCATGACGAAATCCCGCGAGCCGCGCAAAACACGTCCACCGTGTTAATTCGTAATTAGCACGCGGGACAAAGCCCGATGCCTATCGCGATGAGGTTGACTAATTGCAAGGCCGATTTTTAACGAGAACACAGCCTAGCCGCGGTATTGTCGCCCGTGGCTGAGAATTTGTTACCGCCGGTATCTGTATATCTAATTAAAGAGAGTCACTCTCCGTGGACCAGAAAATAGTCCTCGGGCTTTGCTAAGAGTCTTGAAGGAGACTTGGCGAAGGACACGGTCTCTAATGAATGAGAACCAGACTTCTATTCGAAACGAAGAACTACGTACTGGGTGGATCAATAAGAATGTGACGGCACAAAGTCCAAATCAATATTTAGTTGGCACAACGTAATAAATAATTAAAAAATACCGAGCTGCTGTACAGGGATCGTAAATAATAAATAGAATACACTTTGTTGTCAAACTTGGAACTTTAATGTTTAAACAAAAATAGGTGAATGAACTTTACATTAGAAATTTACGTTAGAAAACGAAAAAATCGTTGATGTTCATGTCTTGACGATCTAAACCTAAGACGTTCTGTCCTGTCGAGTCTTTCTGGTATAGTAGGGGTACATTTTCGTTCGACTATAGTTTAAGTACCCCTTGGTGGGATAAAATTGACAATGTACGTCGCGCAAGGAAAAACAAATGTCTATTTCCAATATAAAAACTTTCTAATAGTCCAGAGCCGTAAACCACTTAGTCCCCAAATGATAACCGACTCTGGCCCAAACGGACGGTCATAAAACCCTTACTAGCTAAATCCTTAAGGTATCGTAATGTACAGAAAAAACATTCTCAAACAAAGAAAGACTTTCACTC
>NW_017151812.1:7754-16637 GCF_001652005.2 Ceratina calcarata
GCTATGATAAGTAACCTGCGATATTATTTGGGGTGACTGACATTTTTATGCCGACGAATGTAAAATGTTTATGCACAGGTAAAAATACCTCCTCGCTGTTCTCAGCGGAATTGAATGCAAGTTTCTTACCAAAACGTTTAAAATGCCTCGATACTGAATTTCGTTTCAATTAAAATAATTATTTTCGAAAATATATCTCGCAATATCTGCAAAGTGCAGGTTCTGTTGTGAAGATTTTTAGTTTGCAAGAAAGGTGTTGAGGCATTCTGAAAGTACGTTCTTCGACATCGACATGAATAGGTCATGGTGGAGCGAGAGAGAGAGAGAGAGAGGGACAGGAGGAGAAAGAGAGGGAGACAACGCACGCAATGGGGGTTTATGTAACTCGGGCATTAGTGACTGTGACGTCACGACTCGGTGCAACGGTTGCACTTGGTCGATAACGCAGTCAACCACTGCATTGAACAACAAATTCAACTCAGTTCCTCTTCGCGTTCTTCTCTCGGTTGTATATTATCAATTATTATTGTACAATTTGTAATGGCGTTCTTCAAACAAATAGGAATGCAATATTTGCGTCAGATTTCTGGAGATGTAAAAATTGTACAATCTATCAATCAGTAATTTCACGTTTTTTAGGAGAAAACCACAATAGGAGGAAGGTTGTAGGAAATAAAAGCAATAAGGGTATTGAGCTGGGTTCAGTAATGAATGCAACGACGAAGTTAGCCGGTATATGAGAAAAGAGATAGACCGTCGAGAAGTGGATGGAACGTTCTTTGGTATCGTAGGAACGATAGCAGATAACCAATAAAGAGACGATTGAAATGAATGAGCCTGACGAAGGGCAAGGAGCAAAGTGTGCATTTGTTGAAATTGTAGCGGTTGGGGATTGGGAATGCAAAATTTTGCTGCGGCAGAGTGGGCAGAAAATAGAATGAATATAGGAAACCGACAGGAGAGGGATAGATATGAAAAGAGAGGAAGGAAGAGCCGGAGGCCTTGAACCGCTGCGGCGGTCGGCATTGCAACTTTCCGTTCTATAGGTCTGTCCGTCTCGCTCCTCAGACCGTTTCCCTCTTCTCGAGCACGTTGCTCGCGAGCCATCTTACTTCGATCGGACGCTACAATTGCTTCTTTCGCGTTCACTGCCTTTATTTTCATCGTTCGTTACCCTGCGGGTATTCGCCGCTCGATGCCACTGCGATTACTTGTTTTTAGAGAACAATCATCTTTATATAAATTCCAATTGTTACAAATTGTTCTGATAATTGTTTATTCTTGTAGGACGTTTATAAAAATTCAGTTATTGTTGTTGTAACGTCCAACAGGTATAGGATAGGTGTAACAGTGTAATCGCGTTTAGAAGTCGAGCAGGAACGCACGTGTATGTGCATGTGCGGGGAACGGTGGTGGAAGCGCGTGCGCGGTCAGCCAGCCAGCCAGCCAGCGGAGATCCAACACCTTGAACTTTTATCGCGTGCAACGAACAGAGCCGCGATAATAACAGGCGGGATTGTTGTTTGCATAAGCGAACGCGTAACCGAATACCAGGAAACAATGCTTCGCGTGCGAAAATCGTGTTTCTGAGTCAACGGTCCTGCAGCAACTCGGGTTTCTTGCACTCGATTTTATGCACGGCCCACGAAAATCTCCGGGAACCGAGCCGGCGCGGACAGAAATAATCCCACCGACACCGGATACTTTCTTCCTTTTTTCGTTACTCCCGTTTCTGTTGACCTCGCCTTCTCGAAATCGCGTGACGTTTTTAGATCCATATTTCATTAACTGGGAAAAAAAAAAGGAAATACGGCCAGAGTTCAGCGAACGTTGCGAAACGACGAGAGGCCGATTGATTGGCGAGAACGAACAAAGGATGACTCAAAAAGAGGAACAACGTTCGGAATTAAGTTTTGCAGTTCCGTGGTTCGATTATTCTACTCTACTTTATTGTTGGCTCGTTATCAGGAAGTTTTGCCAATCGAAATGATTCAACCTCCGCCTACGATCAAACGTTTCAAGTTCAAGTTAAGGATAGAATAAGAAGGGGCTGACCTGAACAAGGCCACGGCTGTTAACCCCTTCGTGTTATTGTTTTTGTTTGACTCAAGATGATCTTTGAATTACTATTGATAATAGAAGCGTGTAGGAATTTTAGTCACGGATTTAATATCGCCGTCTATGTTTGGTCATTTATTATTGAGCCAGCTATTTCTCAGTTTCCGACTGTTTTATTTGAGGAACAGGATAATTCAGTTACGTGCGGTTTATTTTCATAGACAGCTGGCCAAAAATGTGCAGAATGCTGCTGTCAATTTTAATAATTAACAGTTCTATCTATATCTGTTGAGGATAACGTCAATAATGATCTACAATATCACTTCATGTGATACTGACGTAAATTGCTATGTAATTGCGTTTTATAGATAGACAGGCATTTAAGGTTGTATGAACTCTTACATAAAAACAATGAGAAAACATTGTAAAAAATTTTATAAATTTCGCGAGCCTATTAGAAAAGTTATTACATCTTAAGTTTTCGTGTCGAATGTCTTAAACTTCTGGCAGAGATCTTACGACTCATACAATCTTAATTTATTCTACTTAAAAAAAGAAGTTGAGTATATATGTATATAATTTTTTGGATCCCGGAGAAATTGGATGATTTCAGTATTAATTGATTAGCAGTCCACACGCAATCCATCGTTTTCCCGTTTATTTTCGTCCCGACCTCTTTCTTCTTTGAACCATCGACTGGCCTCTGTGTGCGGCTGCTCACGAGCCCGTCCGCCGTCGTATACGTGCAAGGCATTAGCGTCATCGTACGAAATGTCAGGGTTGAATCGCTGGTAATAACCCGGTTCTTTAACCGCGCTACTATGCAGATTCACGAGGCACGTACGACCCTGTTATCGGCCTCGTTAACTACTACGTAGCCGAGAAATCCTATCGATCGAGGATCCACGAGGAGAGCGTGCACGCGAGCGCCAGCGGGGAAAATTCCGTGAGAAACTCGGGGGAAAGATCGGCCGGTGGCTAGATAATTCGAAGCGTTATTGCTACAACTGGATCTACGAACCGTGGATTCTTGTTATTACGTCTTCTCGTTGCTCGTATTTCGATGACTAAGCTTCCCGGGAAGCGACGTGCAAACTGTTCCGAGTCGTAATCCTCGTTCATGAGATTGTTTCCACGGTGAAATAGTCGTGCATGTTGGATTCGATGCGTTTCCCATTTGAAATGGGAAATTGGAAACGCCGTTGGATCGGAGAGGCTCGTTGCTACCGTGGAATTTGTAATTGGGAGCGAACCGCGGTGGGTTTTTTTTTACAGGCAGGATTCTTTAACGACGAGGGAAACGTAAGTCGGCTGGCAAAGGCCAAAGCCAGTGTAAAGGGGTGGTTATTGAGCGGTGTCTCCGCACAAAGCTCTCCTCGTACGCATACAGATCCGACTAAATCAATACGTACGACTGTCGACGTGCCTGCAAGCTACACGTCTATATATTTAGACGACAGGCAAAATCTATAGGNTTTTTAGGCTTGTATTTCTTCAAGTCAGTTATTTCTTCCAACTTCGCGCATGCACACCAAATACCGGAAAGTTTTCTTTGGGTTACTGCTGATTACCATAAGAGTACATGCAAATTTTAAGTGACTATAATTTCTCAAAAAACCGATGAATTGATTGAAAATTTTGCAGGTAGCTTTTTAATAGTAATAGGAATCTATAATGACAAATTGAACATGCTAGCATTGTTTAAGTATATAGCCTATACATCCTTAAAAGTAGCACGAGTTATATCAAAGTTCAATGTAGACTACTGTAGACATTAGAATTTGTACAGTGAAAACAGTCAATCGGAGTCAGACGTCCCCTACCTAAGCCTGTCTGCCATTGTCGATCGCTTTCTACTTCACAATAGGTTCCCTGGCATACAGTAGTAGCGTTCGTTCAGACACTACGGCCCTATACTACTGGCAGAACTTTTGTACTGAACTATTAACAGATTTTCCTTTTCATATTCAATTCTTCTCCCATTCTTTTGTTTCATCTATTCTATTCTCGAATGCAGATTAGAAATCCAGTCGTTCAATGCAGTTGGAGAATTCTGTCCTTGGACGAAGTTCCTAAATTGTTATTCACCGGGTGGCGATCGGAGAGGTGTCGGTCGTCGATAATTGAGATTCGAAAATAGGTCTGGCGACGTAAACAGAGCGAAGGTTGCCACAGTGTAGGCGGCTCGAACTTGCAACCGAACGAGGTTGGTAAGCCCGGCCAGCTGTGGCCCAGCTTGCTTGCATCGGATCAATAAATGCGGCCGACGGTAGAGCAGTTGGTCGTTCGCCGGGCGTCGCGACGCCCCGCGGGCCCGGTCTAAATTTCGGCCGCTGCACCGCGGTGCCACTGTGTCGCACCGAGATCTCCTCGCAATCTCCGCTTCCTCGGTCTTCCTCTTTGGCTCCCTCCCACTCGGCGGCGGTGTGCCGGACGAGGGCGTCGCGACGCCGAGCTCGACCGACTTCGGTCCGAGGATACGAGACGACAGGATCCGACTTTAACCCTGTTACTGTTTGTTTTCGATGCCGTCGTGCTCCACTTTTTAGTAGAAACATTTTTGAGATTCAACCGGGCGAAATTTTCACTCACCCTTTGAGAATCATCTTTTTAATATTCAGATTAAATCGATTAGGACTTAGAAATTCAATTCTGATACAATTCAGTTTATCCCACATGAAATGGAATTTGGAATTACCATGTCACGCGAAGAGAGACAGGGGCTTCTGTAAATCCATCATTTCTTCCTATTCGGTATAGAAGCATCTGACGTGGAAATACTTGATTCGAGAAATAAGTCGCAGCTGTGGTGTTCCCGACCTAGGCCCTAATTTTGCTGTGCCAGACCAACGTCGTCACGATTTGCGTAAATATTTTTTTTTCGTTAAACAATAAAAACTCTCAAGTAAAATGCATTTCCATTTTTTCATTATCAATGTTATTATTTTCAGTGCAGAGTGTAAACGCTTCTATAGGAGAATTATGAATGCATGGAACTGCTGGAAGTAACGAAAACTGAATGTACATATTCCACTGTGTAAACGATCACCTGAAACACGTTTGGTAAACCGATGCCATAAATGTGTTATCTTGCAAATGGGTAGTTTAATTATGAATATCGTCGACGCTACTGGGTACACGGTGCGTGGCTCGCGCCTTTGTCGTCCTGGCGCAACTCGATTGGTCGAGAGGGAGAGTGAACGGTGGTGAGGAGCGAGGGCACCGACGCAAGTGGCGTGGAACTGGGGCTTAGGGCTGCGAGAACGTTGCCCAGAGAAGGGAACGGGGAAAGCTGTATCGATCGGCAAGTCTGTAGGCCGTCTGCCTCTGGACAAGATCATAATATACGAGTCGAAGGGGCTACGAACAGGATAAAGGGTGAACCCGTCCGCTCCCTGAGTCGAAGGACGCGCGCCGCCTGTTTCGACTATTAGCGAGACCTCGTGAACTTTCAGCCAGCTACCCCGGAAAGGTCACGAGCGTCTCGTGCTCGGCTCCGTTCCACCGATTCATCGTTCCTATTGCAACGCCAATTTAACAAATGAAATCTGAATTCAAATGCCTCGCGGTCTGACGATGTAATGAATATTTATCTGCATATTTAATGCATTTATTTTCACCTCGAATTCTACGAGTAAAACCTGGAATCTAGTTAAGGATTTTTAACTAACATTCTTGCCTCTGATATAGAATTGAGATTTGATTTAGATTTTTATTCAAACATATCCAATCCGACCGGTTTGATGGATTTTACACGAGTTTTGTATATCGCCGCTCGTATATTTTCCTAGCTGCTGCTGACAGCGGAACCAAAGATGAGATATTAGGGAAAGGTCGCGAACCACGATCGATCGCACGTTCCAAATGCCTTCGTACGTACCTCCCGACGACGCAAATACGCTTACGTCAGGCGTTCGCCAATCGTTTCAAATTGTCCAACAAGCCGTGAACTTTTATTTTCGACTTTAGAAATAATCACTTAACACAGCGGCGAGAAATTACGTAAAACGGCTCGTTTGAAAATGTTCATTTCCGCAATCACTTCGCTGGTTATAAAAGTTGCTGATGATTCTTTAAAAGTAGTTGAAGAAATTCTGTCATTGTTTTAATTTCTAATAATGCTGCGTTGGAGGCTGAATAGTGTTAGGTTTTATTTAGTGGGAGGAGAATCGGATATTCAACGAGCCTACGTGCTCTCGTCACGTGTGTTATCGGCCAGTTGATAACGGCTCTGATAAGGTGTCAATGTCACGGCTTTGCGAACTCATTGGGGCTAGCACAAATTCGAACACAACGCTCCCGATATTGAAAACAGCTTGATTAACTGCACCACGTTTTAAATGCAAAAGGGATGTGATTAAATGTTATCTTAATTAATTTGAATGAAATCAAAACATGCGAAGTATAGTAGGAATCTATTGATTATTGATTGCATTCAAGATAGAAATAGATTTGAATATATTAAAATGCGAGCATACATTCATTTAATTAATTCGCTTTATGATGAATGAATTCGTGCATTTTTTTATCAAGTCATTGAACCGTGAGTTATTGTGTGTATTTCTTGTTGATTTGATGCAGACGTGTGTTGAAATTGGGAAATTGATGAATTTGGAGAAATAGTTGTGGCCATTGTAAGAGGTGGTAAACGTGGAACACTTGATGCGTATCAGACTGATAAGATTTATGGCCGAGGTATAACAAGATAAGATCGAGACGGGAGAGTTATATGGTTCGTTTGAGGAGGAACGATAGGTCGATGGCTCCGTGCACGTGGAACTGTCTTTAATCTTGTTTACCTATTTATCAAACCTATCAACCGGTTCTAGTTGACGCACCTCTTGAATTTCTCATAATATTTTCCCAGTTGCGAAAAACGAACAGTCGAAACGACTGCGTGCACAAGCGCGTTGCGTGTCGAGTATGTACAAGAAAGATTCTTTTTCTGTTAACTTTAGTATTTAGTGAGTTAAGTGTGATTAATTGGCATTTTATGGCTACTGAGAAACTCCGTCGAACCAGTAAAATTTTGGCAAAAATTTTCGTTTTTCCTTAAATACTTCTTAACAAGTGGAGTTGACAAGAAATTACATAGGACCTTCTTTGTATTTACTGTATCAGATATAAACCTGATTATTCTCTTGGCAGTATATTAATCAATTAAGCAAACGAAATTGCAATTTTCAAAATGCGATTATACAATAAATTATAATTCCAATTTTATATTGTAATGGTTTCTACTCTTTGTGCACTACTTCAAATCTTTTTGCTAGTAGGAATTGTTACTCGTTACAGATTGCATTGGCAATCTTAAAGTCAAGAGCAATAGTCGGGGCTTCTAAACCTAATTACTCCCCACCCGTTCGGCTTTGCGTAACGCACGATGACGGCATAGGGAAGAGTCTAGCTCGTGTCCAGTCTTATCGAGAGGTCAGAAAATAAGGAAATCGTCATAGAGAAGGGCAGGGAGCTCGGGACGAGCGAATGTTGTCCAGGTCATCGCGATCATCGGGTTCATTGACAGTGGCCCTTGGGGGATGGGCGAGCTGGGCTTGGCCGAAACCCGGCGACCCAGCACTCGGCAGCTCCGTGACATTGACCCTGGCATTGATCTCGCGACACTACACACACACACACACAGACACGCGTACGCGGCCGCTCCGGTGTCGCGTGCGTGTGAGAGAAGCGTGTGGCGCGTACGCAGTTGCGGTCCCGTTTCAAGCGTAGGCCCGGTGATCGGGTGACGAGGGAAGAGAGCAGAGCCTCGTCTCGGCAGCCAGAGCGGGGAGCTACCGCCGGGGTAGGAGGCATTCCGGCGACCTTGGAGCGACCCCAACCAAGGTCGCAGACGCAGACGCCCCTTCTTTCTCCCGCGTTCCACGATTTCCCGCCGCCGTGCGAGACCGCGCCCTCTCCGAACTCGGCGAACTCTCCGCGCCGATTCCTTATCACTCGGCTGCAGATCCTTAAGCGAAACGATAGCTTCTGACTGTGGCTCTTCACCGCATCCGAAGCCAATTCGACGTGCGCAGGGAAATGTTGCGAAACAGTTGTTCAAACAGGGATTAGTTTTATTCTGAGTTCAGATTTCGAGACATTCTCTAATTTTTTTCTGTAGTTGCAATTCGGAACATTAAGCGTATTTTAAGAAATGCAATCCGTTCATTTGTAATTTAATATTCTGGTTTTATCTACTGTTGTACGTTATGTACAATAAAGCATTCCATATGCAAATTTTAATTACTGTTCCACTCAGTGTGCTTTCATGCTGCACGTGAGTGAGCAGCTATGAACTCTGCTGGAAGCGAATGTGAAATCATATCACTGAAAATTTTACGCATTATTAAAATTGGAATTGTGGAAATAGCACACTGTGCAATTTAATATGTACATGAAATATTTACTACCAGAAAAAAATCGTATCGTTGTAAAAGGAAACTCAGATTTAGACGACTATAGGAACGTGTAGAAGGGATTAGTGAATCCGTTTTCTATTTGTAAAGCTTCAGCTTTTGGAAAGATAAAGGAGGACTGCGCGCGAACAGCTCAAAGAACCTCACGACGCGAATAACACAGATTTTTCGTGAAATACCCGCTCGCCTTTACGTACCGCCCTAAAAATACACGACACTGTTAGTCGCTGCGTTATTTTCGCGAATCTGCCGCATCCTGCTGCGATTTGACTTCTACCGAGTCAATAAACAGTCGGCTGATTGATGACCCGTCTCGAATCAGTTAAACGCTTCACTGTACGTTCTGCTGCGTTGCCTTGTTTTTGAGATTAGAAATCCAGTAGCATGCAGGATAAATCGATTAGAATAATAA
>NW_017151812.1:18071-21179 GCF_001652005.2 Ceratina calcarata
ACGAATTTTAATTCATGTGAATATTTGATTTTATAAAATTATTGCATCGTTTATTTTATTTCATTCGCTCGCTCTGCATTTTTTCCTTTTTTTATATATGAAATATTGAGTAGATTCAGAAATTGTGGACTGATTGTTGGCTCGGCCGTGTCGACCCGTTAGTCTCATTGAACTTCATCGGAGGGTAACCTCGCGCGCGTCCTTCTTGACGGCGCGTCGGCACGCTTTTATTCTCCCGGGTTTATTCGAGGCGGGGTCGTTGGATCGGCCGAAGGACGAGCGAGCCGCGTCTGCGGAGGAACCAGACCGTTTCCGATGATTCATGTAAACAAGGTTGAGAACCTCGCGGGAGGTCCGACGCGTGGGAGTCGGCTAACAACCCTAGACCCCCCTTTCAACCCCCATCCCGTGCTACGCCTACACCTGTCACTCTCCTCGGGATATGCCTCGATCCCGAAGTTTCTGGGTTAATCGTAACGGGGTTTCGCGAATCAGAATCGGATTCGCGAGGCCTTCTATGGAATTTATAAAATTATACATATGGCGAAATGAACGAATCGTGCGATGCTCGAGGGCGCTTCGCGTAATTTTCGGTCGTTAATAACACTTTACGCATCGCTCGGTCGAGTGCACTTCACTCAATTAACCGTTTTTCATTCGAGTGTTCCGACTGGTAATTTAAAGAAACGTGTTTACCCTCTGCGGCGTGTCATTAATTAAATCACCTGTTAATTATCGGGACTAACGTTTGAAATAAATCATTTCATGCACTTGTGCAAACGCAACTATGACGACATTCAATTCGTTGTCAGATGGAATATATTTGTAGATTTTTGTCTGAATGTTTTATTTCGCGTTCAGTTGATAAATCAACTAAGGTAATTGGCGAGTTGAATGGGACGAGAGGTGCAAATGACTGGGTTTTGGCCAAGCCGTCGAAAATAGTCGACTCAGGGTTCATTATCTCTCCCGGCTTGTATTCAGTCACGTTTCTCCGAACCGTTGCGTGTTTGTCATTCTTCGTAATTACCGAATACCCCTACTAAACAAAGACGTCGACGCACGACGCAATGTTTTCTTGTTTCTCTCTAACCGTTGAATGGTTTCAGTACTCTTCCTATCCCGGGCGAACCTCCGTTCCCCGCCTGATGTAACTACCCCCGTTTCTATGTTTGCCGACCGGGGCTCGAGTGCCGATGCAAATAATCCTCTCGACCATCGCCGGGACCTCTCCTGTTGCCAGGATCTGTTGGCTCATCGATCAGAGTTCAGTAGACTCTATTCTTCAGCTAATCGATATTCGGTGTTGCAGTCGTTTTATTCCAAATCTGCATATCCTGGATTTTAAGTATTTTTTTTTTATATGAAAGTGTGATCACGACGGTATGTAGCAGTGCGCAGATTCCCATGACGAACGATGGAACGCTCTTGCGTTGTACGAGAGGATCGCCCCCTTTCGTTGTGGCCACGTGACGACGAGCTGGTATTCGGGGATGGTTCCAGTCGCTCCACGGGGTAGGCACACCCGTTTCTATGACAACAGACGCGCAAAAACCTCATTGATACGAGGAGATGTACGAGCCTTCCTTCCATCGTTTACGCACATACGTTCCTCACAGAAAATCATCTACCCTCGAGCGCACAAGACGGTATCCAATGCTTTCTATAAAGTAGTGTTCATTCCTAGTAGAGCCAAGAGGATCTATCGTTGAATTCAATGCTGTTATTAATTGTAATTATAAACTGTGGATATTATGAATAATTGGAGCTGCAGGGCTCTTGTTGATTTAATTAATTATACAAAATCGTGTCACTCTTTTTCATGAATGGCAAATCTAATTAACATTGATGTGAAACAGTTATTTTACTTTATATAGGATTCTGAATTAGCAATTAATGTAATTATGTTGTTAATTAATTGTAATTGTAAAATGTGATTATGAATGAGAGTGATCGGAGCTGCAGGGCATTGGCACACGTTGCTCTTGTTGATTTATTTAAATCAGATTATACAAATTCGTCAGTCACTCCTTTGATTAACTAGCAAATGTACAAAAAATTGTACAGTTTTCTTATTTTATACAAGACGTTCAGTTATGAAAATTAACTACTGAGTATATTCATACTTCTATTTTCCAGTCGTTTGTACAGTCACATGTTTTTGCTAGGTTTCAAGACGTCTTCTTTCACTCAATTCATTCCTTCACCTCGGCGAGTGTCTTGCTGATTACTTTCCCTCTTACTTGCTACTAGTTTCTCTCATTCATTTCCTCGTTCGACTTGGTAACCAGGTCTCATCCAGCGCCGATGCTTTTTACCTCGTTTCACTTGGACGACAGGCTCACGCCGTCGTTTATGTGCTTCTGCTTCACATTTCTGCCCTTGGTTTCGATTATAAACGCGTGGAACAATTCGAGACGCTGCTCTTATCGCGGAATGTAGCCGCAGGGTTCCAGAGTAGAGTCAACAGAGATTAGAAATCTGTATTTTGCTCGTTCACTTGAACAAACAACGGTTACCTCGCGCAATGCTCCTTAAGAATGCACTCCGCCTCTGTTTCGCAATTTCACTCACTAATCTATCAGTCCTTCAGAATTTAATTCGTCGCACGTGGCGTACAAACACATGCATGCAAAATAGATTTATTGTAATAAACGCGAATAGAATTTTTGTACAAATGCATAGAATTTATGAAATGGTGCATAACCGAAATCGGATTCTCTGAGACCCTAGACCAGTGGTGAGCAAACTTTTTTAACACGTTCCGTGCCAAGCCATTTTTGCCTGACTTGTCGTTCAGGCCATTTGATATTTTGATTAAAGATGCACCATTAAATGTAATTATTAATTATTGTATATATAACAATTAAATAAACTTATGTGTTTTGTTCTTTACTGCATCTTGTATAATGCTTCATTTTTTAGGTAGAAATATAGTTTACAGAATTATATTTGTAATAAAATATATGTTTTCAGCGCATTAAATAAATATGACTGCGTGTACCACCGGTGGTACACGTGGCCTGACGATCAAGTTTACCGTGTACCACCGGTGGTACACGTGGCACGGAACGTGTTAAGGATCAACGTTGCGTGGAAAGACAGAAC
>NW_017151812.1:23064-24887 GCF_001652005.2 Ceratina calcarata
TATAGCAGGCCATATACTATCCATGTCGATGGGCCCTCGGCGGGCCGGATTAAATAATTTCGCGGGCCGTACTTTGCCCACCACTGCCCTAGACGAAAGTACGACTGCGTACGTTTGACTTTCGGTTAGCGATTATTTTTAGTGCGACCGATTTCCGCGAATGTGCATCACCTGGCGCGTATTTTCGCTCGGTGACATTGCGTCGTTTTTAGCCCGGAGACGGGGTACGAGCACGCGTCCGTTCGCGGCCGTTCCTTCTGGACGATAGTCGAGGACTGATTAAACGTGGAGGATCGTTAGAGAAAAAAATCGTACGAGAAAAATCGGTTGACCCTTTAATCGAGCTGTTGACCCGTTATCGGGTTCGAAATCGTTACGTCGCCGCGAGAGAAAAAGTTCAGAACGAAATTATCGGGGGACCGAGCCGATCCGCTGGCGATTTTTGCCAGCGACCGAGGTCCCGATTATTATCGACGTCCGGCTCTTTGTTTTTCATCGCGCTGCTCTGTTATTACAAAATAACTGATTCTCCGGTGGATTGAATTTCTATTGTTAATCCCGAACAGGATGCGACTTAATCGCTGCCGCCGAACGGGTAATCTTCGCGTTATCCTCGCCAGTGGAATAATCGGCGTATTTGATTTTTCTAAATGCCAGCTTTTAAGGGGAATAAACGAATCCTCGTCGCGATGGTTCGCCTTCGTCGTTCGTTACCACTGTGTTACGTAGACTTAACGAGAGGCCCCGGGCTCTCCTCAAGGCGTACCAATAGAGCGGATTTATAAAACACGCCCACGAGCTGCCTGCACGCAGCCTCTGTTTATGCCGGTGCAATGTCTCAGCAAGGTCACACACGCTCGTAAATGCTTTTAGCATGGCCACATATGCTCTCTCGCGGCGCAGATATCATCGTAGCTCATTCAGTCTGAACATGTGGCAGAGGAACGTGCCAGTCGCTGTTTTTAATTAAATCTATACGATCGTTTTGCTCGAGCTAATCCTTCTCGTAACGGCCCTGTCAGCGTTCAATAAATTCACGCCAAAGAAGCTTGCCAATTAAAAATTCACTGACCGAACGATGTTCTTGATTAAATGTTCGATTTTACTTACTATTGGTCAGAACCATCTAATCCTTTTCCCGAGGACCATTCACTGTTCAATAAATTCAATGGTAACGTGCTCGTTTTACGGCGCACTGGCTCGCCGTATAAAATCCCTTGGAGAAGCAATCTCGCTAATTCCGCGAGCCGACTCTATTCGCGGAAGACAAAGTGGCGCGTTGTCACGAACGCGTTTCATTCCGTCGAGTAGGCCCCCATTCGTTTGAACGAGACGATGTATCCTAGCCACATATCCGGCGGAGCAAAGGCCTGGCTGGCTGGCTGGCTGGCTGGCTGGTTGCCTGTGTACAGGTAATGGCCGAGGCCCCGGTGCTTTGGTTCGCATCGTAAAGTGGGAGCAAGAGCAGCAGGGTTCAAGAACACCCGCTACCACTCCTTGATCAATACCAGCGGGATATCCTACGTCCTGCCGCGGGTTCCAAACGCACTGCGGCTTTACACGCACGCAGACCGACGCCCGGCGTCCCTACCTTACCAATCCTCGCGTCATACAACTAATTCCTGTGTAGGTAAAATCCTAAATTCAGGCTTGTTTTAAGAAATCGTTTTTTAATGTCGGAGGAAATTGGAAGATCGACGAGTCTGAGTTAGATCATTGAAGGTATTCAATGAGGGAATATAGTCTATCTCATAATTTCTGTTAGTTTGAAATTAGATATAGAATTGTAGGAAAACCAGTGAAGAGAAATTGCGACATTTTTA
>NW_017151812.1:27171-28461 GCF_001652005.2 Ceratina calcarata
ATCCTAATTGCCTTCACTGCATTTAGGATAATGTTACAGATTTCAACATTAGTATTTGTTGCGTTAAATGCGGGAGAATCGGAGGAGGCAGGACTGTTTGCGAAGCAAATGATGCAGACAAATCGTTTTTAATCGGTGAAATAAAAGTAGGGCCTCGCGCAGATTGCGCCGTGTTCCCGCCAATGGGAAGGTTCCGCAGAGACGTTGTCAGCTCGCGTGTGTGCAGTTTGCCAAAAGAGAAACCGGAATAACGTATCGCCGTAGAATTCTAAGCAGTCCCGTTTACACGTCCGTGTATACACGTGCACGGCACGCATACACGCGAAGAGGAACAGGTTCCTTTTGGCGAATTTCGACTGCTCGCCCGGCTCCCGGATTCCTTGGCCTCGTGATAAGCTTTGTTAGACCATTTCTTTGTTCCACGTTGTCTTCGTCTCGCGTTTTAATACTTAATTTCTAATTTTTTTATAATTCAGGCAAATAATTGTTTTATAAGAGACAATTGTTGTATTGTATGTAGAATGGAAGATCGTATTTCTTTGTGAAGACGAAGAATTGACGACAGTCTGTTCTACTGCAATCGACGCTTTATCTCTGTAAAAATACCGTTTATTTGTCCAGTAGAAACGTTCTCGTAGACGACGATTGTACGAAACTGGCTGCCTAAAGGGTTAATCTTATCTTCCCTTATCTATCTCGCTTCTTCAGCTACGCGCGCGCCCGACTCGGTTTGTACTCGTTTATCGAAAAACACGGAAATTTACAGGAATAAATCTCGGTGACGGCGACGACGCCGTTTCAAAAGAAAGCGACACGACGACGAACGACGACGACGACGACGATGGTTGCAAAGCTGACTCGAACCGTGCAATTTCGCCGCGAATAACTCACGCTCCTAAACCCGTATCGCTGACAACGGTAGGGAGGGGGTGCGCAGCGAGAAAGACGGAGAGAGTTAGAAACCGGGGGGGCGGGGAAGGTGTGCACACACGAGCGTGTATGTCAGAGGACCAAAGGTGGATGCACATTCCCCGAGTGTATTATAATTGCACTCGAGGCTGGGACTCGAATGCCATTAAACCAGTCACGATCGCTTGGCCTTGGACTGCAGTTGCACATATTGTCCCCTTCCCCCCGCTCTTCTTCCACTGTCTCCTCCCTTCTCTCTCTCTCTCTCTCTCTCTCGACTTGTTCCGTCCTTTCCGTACGGATTTTGTTACGTTCTCGTCTTCGGTCCCACCGTTCCTTTCGACGTCTTTTCACCGTTTCGATCGGATTATAAGTCTTGGG
>NW_017151812.1:29784-32193 GCF_001652005.2 Ceratina calcarata
ACCGTGCAATTTCGCCGCGAATAACTCACGCTCCTAAACCCGTATCGCTGACAACGGTAGGGAGGGGGTGCGCAGCGAGAAAGACGGAGAGAGTTAGAAACCGGGGGGGCGGGGAAGGTGTGCACACACGAGCGTGTATGTCAGAGGACCAAAGGTGGATGCACATTCCCCGAGTGTATTATAATTGCACTCGAGGCTGGGACTCGAATGCCATTAAACCAGTCACGATCGCTTGGCCTTGGACTGCAGTTGCACATATTGTCCCCTTCCCCCCGCTCTTCTTCCACTCTCTCCTCCCTTCTCTCTCTCTCTCTCTCTCTCTCGACTTGTTCCGTCCTTTCCGTACGGATTTTGTTACGTTCTCGTCTTCGGTCCCACCGTTCCTTTCGACGTCTTTTCACCGTTTCGATCGGATTATAAGTCTTGGAGCATGTCTAATGGAAGGAACAATTTTTACTTCATAGTTTCTACAAACTAGTTCATAGAAAAAAATAATTGGGTCATTTATTTTACTATTCTTGATTTTTTTTATAATTATTGAATGAAGATTTTTTATAATTATTGAAGAAGAATGAGAGTCTGCGATTAATTCGAAAAATCCAAACGATTGACCGCGTTGCTCAAAAGGCTTCGCCTTGCCTACGGATTCTTACTTAACGCGGGCACCGAGTGAATCGGTATTTCGTTAGGCATGAAAAAAAAAATTTACTTTTCCAGCACTGCGCGTGCAGACGACTACGGTCGTACGTTAACTCGATAATTAAGCGTTACGAAAGTGCGTCGCGCTGTATGTCGAGCGCACTGTTTTCACTCTCGCAGGTTTAATAGTGCAGCTCCTCCCGCGGGTTTACCGTCGCGAATAATAGGAAAATTATGTAAATGTTGGCGTCTCCTCGCCAAGCCGTCTGCCAGTTTGTTCGTCTATTTCCATTCCAAAGCCCGTTCCGGCACGCGCTCAGGATCGTTCCTACTGATATTTGTAGTAAATTGAAGAAACCGCTGCCTACCATTATGTAATCACCATTTCATAACCGTTCCCGCTCTGTCCACTGTTTACCGTGGCTTTATCAAACGGAATGTGGAATCGTGTCAGTAGGGCTAAATATAATAATAACCGGTACTGAAAATATCCGCAACATTGATTTGTCGTTGGTTCTCGCAATCGAGGCGGCGCCGTCTGATTCACGAATTTCGTGAAAATAACTGCGACAACGAGGCGAGGATTATTTTCTGCACCTCGGGTAGGAAGCGATTCGTGGAAAATGTTTGAAAACCGCGTAGTCGCTGGGTTTCCTCGCAATTGAGGCAGTTAACCTTTTAAGTAGAGCAATCGTCGATTGGGTCTGGCACACGTGTGGCGAAACCGTGTCCAATACGTATTCTCGCCGGTATCGAATTTCGCGAATTCGCGATTTTAGTCAATCCCGCAAATCCGTCGGAAATTGTCACGATTTCAGGGAGTCGGTTGCAAGGTGCGCCTAGAGCAGATGGCCCGGTCTAGCCTAATTCGGGGACTAGTTTGTTACGTGGCCTTGGTCCTGCCGCGCACCTGTTTCACGAAACCTGACCTTGACAGAGTTAATCCGACCGCGGACTCTTCCTTCTCCAATTATCCTTAATGAATTCCGAGCTTCTTCCAGGAAACGTCGACCCTGTTGCATAACGCGGTCATGATCCTCCAGCGTTTTCAATTACTCACCCTGAGAACCATTCTTTCATTCGAATAATTTTTTAATCAGTAGATTTTTATTATAAAATGATGACGTTAAACGTGATTTAATGATTAGTAGAGGACGTCGATTAGAATTAAATTGAATCGCATTGTAAATGAGATTTCGCAATCCCGAGTCTGGCACTGATTCATCCGGCGCGTCCATTGAACAGGCGATAGTCGATTTTATCGAAAGTAACTGTAGAGAACGGCGCATAGCGCAAAACAAGCAGGAAATTAATTCACAATGGGCGAAGCCCTTCGACCGGGATGCGGCGCGGTGCAGCGTGATGGACGACGCACGAGATTCTGAAGTAGTTTCTTTCATACTAAAGACTTCCGTTCTATGCGCGGAATGCGAGTATAGTAACCCAGTGACATGTAAGGAATCCTAACGAAGTGATGCCCTTACTTCCTACACGACCGATGACTCACGCGCGGAAATGATCCGCGTTCCTCGAAACGATTGCCTTTTCTTTTATTTGAACGTGTTCACTTTTCCTACCTTAACGTTTCACCTGATCGAGAGCTTCCACTGTCATCTCATTTTATCGTAATTTCTCTAGGCTGAATACATTTAAACGAATGTTAAATCAAATTAGATAATCATTCGTTAAAAAAAGTTGAAGAATTTTGGATATGAAATCATCTGATTTTCTTGTAATTGAATTGCTATTAATGCTGTCTATACATTTTTA
>NW_017151812.1:34029-37490 GCF_001652005.2 Ceratina calcarata
TTTCTGGACAGAGTCATTTGATTTTCTCATAATTAAATTACTACTAATGCTAGCTATATAAATGAAATAAACTAGTGACGAAATCGTATGACTGTGAAAGAGATTAGTTTGTCTGTACTGACTGTATTTATAGATCCATTAAAGAGTGTGAACGTATTTGGCAACAGGACTTAGAATAGACGAGGTAAACGTGCCTGGTTCCCTTTTCGCGGAGGATAGAACCAGGTGAATCGTATCCTGTGGCAGGAAACACAGTCCAGTTTTATAATGCATGGGAGTGTAGTTTCGTTTGCTGGCTGCGGCTACGGCCGAACGTTAAGTTAGAGTCGGACAAGGATGAGTCGACGCGGCGGAGTGAGACCGATGGACGAGTAGAACGCGGGCAAGAAGCGAGAAAGGGAAACGGGCGAGGGTAAGACGGAGACGAGAGTCAAAGGAGGGATCACGGAGCCGGGCACGGAGATGCATGCTGGGCTCAGTGCGGACGGGAGGAGCGGGAAGGGGTTTAACGTCGTCCTTAGCTCTCGGACGGTCCGGCCTTGAGACGCAGCGACGCTCAATGCGAATGTACGGCAGTTTTCTGCACCGGAAACTGCAATTCTAACAGCCTTGAGAGCGTTCGACCGCCTGGACGAAATTATCTCACGAGCTTTTAAATCACCTCACGGATTCTTAAGAACAGAGGGTGTGTTCGTAAATATAGAATATAGACGTCGAAGGCGGTCGAGTTTGATGATTTAATTCAACTGCGAATCGGTCGTCGGGCTTGTTCGATAAGTTTTTAATCGGCTGCACATAACAGCTGTTGCTGGGCCAGGCGGATGGCCGCAGGGGGGTCGCGGGGGGGAGGATCCTTGAATCTCGTTCCGGGATTGACGGGAGTTGAAATTAAAAATAGGTCTGGGTCGGTGCATTCGATCGACGTTCAATGGCACTTGGCCAGGCGCGATTACAAATCGAACGAGTGGGTCGCCCACAGGGTTGGGGACATTATTTTCCGAGGAGCCGAAGGAGTCATCCTGCTGCTATGCACTTCCTCTGCTCGTACGGTGAATTATCAGGCCAGTTTTTGGATGTGATAGCGTTTTAAATGTCGGGACACCGGCTTGGTCGCCTGCCAGATTCTTTTCTGAGATTAATGGATCGGAGAGAACTCGAGATTCTTGTTAAAGTTTGTTGATCAACACGCGGTATTATTTTTCGAAAGAATATTCCGCGATCGAGCTGATCGCTGCGTTTGCCGTGGAACGATAGGGGGGCAAAAAGAAGGTATCGGGGTGCATCGGTTGAATGCTATTTTTGCTTAGCTGCCGGGTAAATTTAGTACACGGCAGACCAGTTTCTCGGCATAATAATACGGGGTCCGGTTGATTTCTCCTCTTTAAGCCAGCCGAAGACACGGGTCAGGATGGCCGAGCGGTCTAAGGCGCTGCGTTCAGGTCGCAGTCCACTCTGTGGGCGTGGGTTCGAATCCCACTCCTGACAAAAATCTTTTTTTTTTTTTTTTTCCACGCTTCCGAGAACGCGTCCGATCCCCTCGACGGCGACGACGACGGCACGTCGAGCATCTGCCCCGTGGCCAATCGTTACCGATCGAGTCATTAAGCTCTCGATAGTCCACTCTTGTACTCGGCAATTAACGATTACGTAACGGCTGACGTGCGGCGGAGTCGATTTGAAGAAATTCTAACTGTAATTGCTCGGAGTCAGTCGGAGGCGCCTGTTGAATTATTCCCGATGGCATCCCGCGAGCGCGTCGGGATTCTTACTCTCGTACGGTCGTAAATTCGCCGGTTCGACGGGAAGATTCCGCGGGACGAGGCAAGTGCACCGATTCCACTCGCATTCCATCGCCGTTTCTCGCCGGACTGTACGGCACTCTGATGTGTACGCGGAGAAGGAGGAAGAGGAGGCGGTGGTAACCTTGGTCAGAACGTGGACGAGAATAGGGGTAACATAAGGCGAGAAGCTAGGTGAGACCCGGCGTGTTGCCGGGCGAACGGAGAGATTTATGCAACGCGCACTCTCTCTTTCTCCGTGAACAATAACCTGACGCGTGACGCGTGAGTGGTCCAGTTTCTTCGAATGCCACTTCCATTCATTCGACCGTTCGATAGAGCTCGCACAATCGCGTTTCCCATTTGTTCTCTTATCATCAGACCGATCCGGTATAGTTTAATTGACTATCATTTATTCGAACGCGAGATTCAACATGATCGGTTTCTTACGGTGGCCGAAATGAATAACGGGCCACGGAACGAACTTCGAGAGAGCCACTCGTTTGGCACACATACACCATAAGCGGCTGATTCGCTGCCTCCGTTCTCCCCTATGCTGCCGCGTAACCTTGAGAGTCGTTCAGTCGACAGCCATCTTGCCGAGATGCACTTTTATTTTTTGCCTGTCCAAGACTAGCCAGTCTCGCTGTCGTCTCTCTTCCACGATCCTCTCGCTCCCTTCCGCGCTTCTCATCATCGTCCCTCTTCCTTGCACGCTCCGCTCGTTCCTTCTGCCCCGCGTTACCGCGGCTTCTGTCCTCTTCGCTCCTCGATACGCCCGACTCCTCTCCAGGCGTGCTTGAACATCGCGCTGGTGTTCTCCATCCGTTCGTCCTACATGCCTCCTACCACAGATTGCCGAGAGAGAATGCAAGCAACCTTCCACGCAGCAGCAAGCCTCCCCGCGCTCCCCGCGCCTCGCCTCCACCGCTCGCTCGTGTCGTCTTCTCGTCGCCGCTGACGCGTTCCGTTCGCCCGAACCTCGAAATTTCATCGGGACCGAACGCATCTGCATACCACCCGGCCGACGTTCGAATCGCAGAACGCTTTTTATTATGCCAACAGCCGGTGCTCCACTGGCCCAATTTTCAAGGTAGCGGTCACGTGCGCCTTACTGGGAATCACGCGTATCGCACCTGGAGCACCCATTCAGGTCCCAAAAGGGTGCCGGCGTTCGCCGGTTCGCCAGTAGAAACGTACCGTGCCTGGTCAGACGCGTACGCTCGTTCCCCGAAGTCTGCCCACTCGGTTTCACGCGTTCGTCGTTTACTAAATCATTTCGTTGCAAATGTTTTAAACGGTGTTAAGTTCGATAAAGAAACGTTATAATAGAATTCGCTTGGTTTAACGCCGTGCGGAATGAAAGGTGGCTCTGTTTGCCTGTCAATAATCGGTAGAACGATATTTGTATGAAGCTTCCAACTTTTCCGTGGGACAGACTTGAGAAAATGCGTATGACCGATAGCAGCGGTTACGATATTCAGTAGCTTTGCTCGGGCTATTGAGTCACTCGCTATAAATTAATAAAGGCTCCGCTTGTTTTGACGGTGAGACGCAATGGCTATTGACCAGCAAAGCAATGAACTCGTGTCTCGCACAATTTCTGAAACCATTTCTTTTCGACGTCGTATTTAATTAAATATTAAACAATACGGAGAATAATAATTTGTACTGTGGTGATCA
>NW_017151812.1:38848-43509 GCF_001652005.2 Ceratina calcarata
TATTATTATTATTATAGATCGGTCGCGTAGCCTGGTAATATTTTTTATCGGTCGATTCCGATGAGAGCGCTGGGAGTCGTTACGCGATAGCGATTGGGAAAAGAAAGGAAAAACGGCGGCGTTTGGGTGCTCGCACCGAATTTCGTTTGCGCGATAGGGCAGTGGCTCGACCGTGGCGGCACTGTCGAGGACGTCGGCCGAGTCAGGAAGCAGTCCGCCGGCGCATAAGCGGCGTCGGGCACCGCAGTCGCGCGCTTGCACTCTCAGCGGTGAGCGGAGTTTGTAACGTGTGCGTAATATACGCTCCAAAATACGTCTTCTGGTCTGTTTTGTTTGGCCGTTCTCGCGTTACGGCTGACGAGGCACGTCATCGATTCCCTTGGTGCCTGGTGTCTCTCCGTCGAAGAGAGTTTCCACTTCCCACCCTCCCCCCGTACCCCGCCTAATCGCGAGTTATCAAACCCGGCGTCGTGTTTATCGTCGAGTGAGACGCACGCGGAGTTACGTTTTTGGTGTAACGAGTATATTCGCTGAAGGGAATCGACGGTGGTGCGCTCGCGAGTACGGGAAAACGACGCGCGCGGACGGGTTGCCGTGGTTTCGCGAGAGGCGAGGCCGGCCGTGTACCCGGTGCTCCAGGATTCGTGACCGTTCTCCGATTCGTGGTGTATCATCGTCCGGTGACAGACTATAGCTAGCTGAGATTTCACTCGGAACCAGTGACGTGTGATACACGTGTATAACCCAGTGCAAGTGTTGATCTTGTTCGAGGCCTCAGTTCACGGTATCGTGTCACTTGCTGCCCGTCGTCCGTCCATCGTGTACGCTTCGTTATGTGAGTACCTATGGAATTTATTTCGAATTTTTATTACGTCGAATCCGAGTCTATAAATTGAATCTCGTCGCGATTTGTGTAACGGTCGAACGAACGTCGCGTTTATGCGTCTCGCGTGCGTCAAGCCGTTTTCACTGCTGCCGTTTGCGTTTAATACAAAATGAGAGCGGTATTAACTTTTACCTTTCCTGTTTTTCGCTGTTTACCTCGGTAACTTCGGTAACCGTGGGTCTTTATGGTACGCCACGGTTTTGTTTACATCTGTCGCGGGGCAAAGTGAGGTAGGTTCGTGAACGAATGTGCGCGCGAGGTCAGATCGGGGACCGGGAGTGGGTCGCCGGTGTGTTGGTGCGCTCTCTCACTCTCTCTCTCTCTCTCTTTCCCTCCCTCCTCGAGTTCAATTTATGCCCCGGGATAAACTTATTCCTCCTCGCTCCCCTTCGAGCGAGATCGCATTCTTTCATCGGCTCCAATGAAATTGCTGAAACAGTTGCAATAACTGCCCTCATCGTAATTCACCGTCAATTGCAATTTCTCTCTCTCTCTCTCTCTCTCTCTCTCTCTCTCTCTCGTAAACAAATACTGTTCTAAGATAAGATAGTGTAGATATAATAAACATGTCGATCTTATCTCTGGCAACGTTATAACTTTTTTTTGTCACGTTGCTACGGTTTTAATAGCGAGCAATACTTACGATTCGTATTTTCGTTAAATAATTGAAGTTTTATCTTGGGCCAATGGAAAGTGGCACGCGGCTCGTGTAGCCTCGCTTGAGTTCGGGCCACCGTGGGTACACGTATGTCGGTTATGCTAGTGAATGAAATCAAGGTGGACGGTCCGTGAGAAGTCAAGCCGGATTCCTATTCACTTTCGATTCCTCCCGTAAATAGCGAGGCGCGTGTACGCGCGACAAATATCGGCCGAGCGTACCGCGAGCCCACCTCTCTGAAATAGAATACATTCTAAAAATATCCGGCCCTATCGACGACGAATGTGCACCGAGTTCACCGGTAACTAGTTACTTACTTACTTACTGTAAAACCGCCTCTCAAACCTGCTCGCGTTACAACTTTTTTCGGCACACCATTTCATTTACACGGTTTTTAGTCATTTCAGAATTTTCTATGACTGATGCAATTATATATAAATATTAAATAGAACAATTTATTGTTTCATACATTTTCTACGTTGGATTTTAGATATTGAAACTTTGTTCCATTTTTCTGTTACTTTATTACAAGTACAATTTTATAGGAACCCTTGGAAATAATAGGAAGCGAAGAATTCACTGTTTTACTATTTTCGACATTGAAGCTTTGTATCATATTTTCCAAGGGGGGAATTCAGATTATTTTTCTGAATGATACTCGGTTATGCAAAGGTTTCCCTTCATCGGGTTTCTTGTTACTTCGAAAATGAAATGTATTGTGTACGCATGATTGGCCGTGCTACGCGGCTCTTCTCCTGCCGTGGAAATGTCCCTCGCATCGAGTCAGTTCTTATTACAAATTCAAATTTAACGACTGGTCGACGTCGCTTGGAAATTTAAATCCGCAGATATTGTTACTGATTGAAACGAATCCGAGCCGAGCTCTCGGAATTGGGAACGATTGTTGACGCCTGCGAATTTCAAATCAAAGTCTTTTTAATTGTGTGAATTAAAGCACATTTTTTTTTAGTTTGATTTTCGTTTGTCGTCGGTCATTATGGTACTTAGAGTGGCTGTATTATTGGTGTTTTATGGCTGGCTGAGATTAGAATTCTGTCATATTTGATAAAATGACATCGTCGTTTGGTAAAACGTGTTAGGAAAGTTGTCGAGCTTGACCTTTCGCAATAGGATCGACTAAAATCTTGTAACATAATCCTTGACTATACTTCCCATTAAAACTATCATTACACATTTAATATTCTAAGTAGTGAACTTATTTTAATTGATATTGTTAGAAGAGAGTATTAAAATGATAAGATTAATGTGGGATTCTAGAAATAGACAATCTTTCATGAAGATAGGCAATTGACGACGAGACTCGAAGAGAGGCAGAAGTCTTAATTTCTTTTCATTTATAATAAAGTCTAATTGCCCATTAAGAAGTCGCTCGTTCATCGTTTAAGATCAATTTTATTCTGCATTTTTCTTGCATTTAAGATTCTAAATTAATGTGAAATTTCAACATCGACCGGAGTGTCGTTCAGTTTTTTGCGTAACAGGATTTACCTATTTTAACAGTTTCATGTCGAAAGAATTGGAATTTATTTTTCTATCAAACTCACCGTCGCTGTCATAAACATTTCCGTTTCGAAATCGTAATACAAAGAACTGTTTCAAATTGTTACGTCACTACCGTGAAACTTTCTAGATTCACGTGTTAACGTCCCATACGAATCTCCCATAGCATTTTTAGCAGTTCATATATTGACACTGATTTCGAATGAAGTAATAAAAAAAGTTATCAGTTTTAGTGTTAAAAATCATTTTCGAATTCCCATCGAGATTAAAATGAATAATTCTCTTGTAAAATAATTAAGAATTATTTCTATGAATTTTTTCTGAATCGCCTAATCTGCCGTCACGACGATGAAACTAAACAAAGAGACCGACGCAATTGTTTGCTTTGCACTCGCGGGTCGCAGCCCGACGTCTAGCAATCTAACATTTTTTTTCTCTTCTCCATTGGCCGTCGCCTTTTTTTTTTTCGAGACGGCTTGAGTGTTTCTCGAACGGTGGTTTTATCCGATGTTACATCGATAGCGGGCCGATAAGGCGTCCGCCTGGGGAGCTCCGCCGGTTCCTCCGGAGGCTGATAACGAGCGTGCATTATCGCCGGTGCACGGCCTCCAATGTCGTCGCACAGCGAACGGCCGATAAACACGATTCACGCCTCGCGTTTCCAGTCTAACGTTAGATTTTTCAGTAACGCAAGAATTTGTATCAATTTTTATGATTTCTCTGCATTTCTCCACGAGGAGAATTTAAACTTGTAATTGTTTAAACCAGTATTTGAATTGTCGACATTAAATGCAAGATTTGAATTTCTCATAATTGATTTGAATTTTATATAAAAATGCATGAACGTAATTGTCGATGGTGCAGCCTTGATCTATTAAAGATAGGAACGTCCCTTTTCGTAACTTCCTCGAACGGTCGAAGTATATTCTCAACGGAATCACTGAACGAGTGGCGTGTATCGCGTACACACGGTCGCGCAAACGCGCGTGCAGCCGTAGTTACGTAAGGGACGTAAGTACGACGGCTTGAAAAACAACCTTAAGCGTTCCGATTTCTATACCCGTCGCCACTATTTTCCACGAGCCTCTTTTTCTTGCCTCTCCCGATTTCAAAGTTAAATGTCAAACAGTCGAGACCTTTCGATTCCCGAGCGAGTTCCTAAAAGATTCTCGGAAGACGGTGAAGATTTTTCGGTACTCAATTTCTGAACTTGGCGCGGTACTTAAAATTTTTTACCACACTTTTACGCTGTTTTATTTATAGTTTATAATCGGCCAAGGTGACGGGCCGGGGAAGTTTGTTTCTTTTTACATAGAGCGCGATGTCTCGCGGACAATAATCGACGGGGATTTGTAACGAGAGGAAGTTGTTGGCGGTTGTTTTCCCGAGAAACTGCGGAGCTGGCTGGCTACCCGTAGAAAGCAGTAATTCAAAGTTCAGGGAGCGATGTTTGTCCAACTGTGGAAACTAGGCCAAGACTAACTCGCCGCGGTCTCACGAAATACGAAATTGTAAATGCAGATGGGTTAGGAATAATCTCTACCCGCGACTACGGATCCCTTTACGACCCGGCGAACGTTCTCTCGCTGGTTCTTA
>NW_017151812.1:44368-48752 GCF_001652005.2 Ceratina calcarata
CCCAAAAACAGTCAAAATGACTTCCTTGGGCAATCTAGTGTTAAATATATTATAACATGCAGGCTCTTTTGAAGGCCCATTGCCAACGACGAGTATACTCGTCTTTGGTTTTCTGCTTCTAAATGATTATGTATGATAATATATGTGCTCTTACCAAGAAATAACAGGGTTTTGGTAAACAATAGCATTCAAAATATAAATGGCAATAGGAATGACTTCATATAATTTAGGCTTGGTAGCGAATGGGTTAAATTCGTAATCGATTTATTGTTTAGCGAAGCATAAAATAAATAAATCAAACGCGTGCTAATCTGCATTGATCCGAAAACAACTACTGTTCCCTGCTGGAATTATCGAGCCGCGCGTACGGGCAAACAAAATGTTTAATCGGCGATGTTTGTTCGAACGAAAAAAGAGTACGGCAGGAAATAGAGGAAGGACGAACGGTGGAGAGCGTTTCGCCGGCGGTGAAATAACAGAAGCAACGACCCGTCTCCAGAAATATTCGAGCGCGAACAGCCGCGTTCGTTCCAGGGTAACTGGGGAACGTGTTGTCGGAAGACAACGATGACCCGGTGACCCTGCGTTATCTAATCGTCGTCCAGGACTCGTTCTTTTTGGTCAACTGGGGATCGATAGCGATTTCGACGCTCGTTCACGCGATCCGGGCTGCTGCTGCTGTCTGATCGACGGAAGTCGCCTTGCTCCTCCCTGTGTTTCGGCTTATTGGCTGAATCCGTGCATAGGTTATCCCCCTTCCGGGACTCGGAAACCCTTCGACGGGCGACATGCATTTTTAACCAGGCCACTGAGGCATTTGCGAGTAGATCTTCACCGTACGGATTACACGTCTCGCTCGGCGATCCTTTTAAAACCCGACGTTCCTCTTACTGGAGCATGAAACAAGATAGAAATTTCAATCCGCGGGAAATCCCCTTTCGCCGCTGAATTTTCGCAGCCAGTAAAAAGGGACAGTTGTAAAACACGTTGGATGCTTCCCGGGAATCCAGCTTTGTAGCCGTGATTCGAGGAATCGGGAACCAAGCTGGCTCGCATCGACTCGTCACGCTCGATTATTTTCCCTGAACCGTTCGGCCCGCGCGAATTTAATCGACGGGCCCCCCGGGTCAACGGTTTCCCGCCGTTCGCCGAAATGTCGCCGGGTTCATCGTTTTTCCTCTTATTGTTTTTCGAGCGGCGTCACTTTATCGGCGGAGAGCCGCGCGGGCGACACGATAAAATTAAATGTTCGGCGGCTTGACCCGCCTCTCGGCTCTTTCCCTCCCGGGGATACTGACAACCCTGAAAACATCGCGCCGCCTCGAGATGCACCGCGGTGCATACTGATTGCGTCACGCTCGAAAAATAGGCACGCGTCCCAATTTCGCGAGTGTTTTGACCGGACGTTTCTCGGTAAACGCACGTCCCCCGATCGGCAGACGAGATGTTCGACGACAGGTTGCCAGCCCCTTTGATACGCCGACAAACGCTCATCGTCTTTGACGGCGGACACTGTTTTATTAAGGGGAGATTCTCGCAAATGTTTTGGGTGGAAAGACTGACCGGGGATCATCGGTTTTCTGTCAGGACTTCTTTTATCAAAGTCACTCGCGGTATTTTATGATTCTATTGTATCATTCGGGTTTAGGATCAGTGGTAGGAGATAAATGTTTCTTATCTTTGATAGTGACTCTGTTTTACGAGGGTTACAAAATTATGCATTGATTATACAAATTGGTAAAATTAGTGGGGAATCAGGATTTTAATATTACGACCTTATGATCAAAATTAGGGTAGATATTCTGTCATTTTATTGTATTATATGGATTCCATATTCATTCCATATATATAAAATGTTAGAAGACAAATGCTTCTTGTCTCTGATAGTGAGAGTGTCGTATGAGGCTTAAAAAATGATGTCTTGATTATTCAAATTGATAAAATTGGTGGGGAAACAGGATTTTAATATTACGACCTTATGATCAAAATTAGGGTAGATATTCTGTCATTTTATTGTATTATATGGATTCCATATTCATTCCATATATATAAAATGTTAGAAGACAAATGCTTCTTGTCTCTGATAGTGAGAGTGTCGTATGAGGCTTAAAAAATGATGTCTTGATTATTCAAATTGATAAAATTGGTGGGGAAACAGGATTTTAATATTACGACCTTATGATCAAAATTAGGGTAGATATTCTGTCATTTTATTGTATTATATGGATTCCATATTCATTCCATATATATAAAATGTTAGAAGACAAATGCTTCTTGTCTCTGATAGTGAGAGTGTCGTATGAGGCTTAAAAAATGGTGTCTTGATTATTTAAATTGGTAAAATTGATGGGGAATCAGCATTTTAATGTTACGAGCTTATGATCAAAATTAGGGTTGATATTCTGCCATTTTATTATATTATATGGATTCCATATTAATTCCATATAAATAAAATGTTAGAAGACAAATGCTTCTTGTCTCTGATAATGAGAGTGTCTTATGAGGCTTAAAAAATGGTGTCTTGATTATTTAAATTGGTAAAATTGATGGGGAATCAGGATTTTAATATTGCGAGCTTGTGATCAAAATTAGGGTAGATACTCTGCCATTTTATTATATTACATGGATTCCATATTAATACAGTGTTAGGAGGCAAATGAATTTCTCTCTGCTATTGACACTGTTTATTGTACTTAAGGAATTTTGCCTTGAAATTGATAAGACTGACGATTTGAATATTACGAGTTTTCGATGATTGTGATATTCTGTGAATTGTTAATTATTGTAGTAGAATGATGGAGACCTGGAGTACTCGCTGTTAGGACTTTAAACATTGCAATGCAATTACCCGATGATAATATTCACGATAACTCCGCAGCGATTCTTGCGTTTTACTGGAAAGCGCATTCCGTTGACCTCGTCTCGATGTCGTAACAGGCTGTCTGATAAAATTATATGATCGTGTTTGCGTTGCCTTCAGATAAAGCCGGTCTCGAGGAACGAACTTGATTCGAAATTGCAAATACATTTAGGTCAACAATCTCGAACGGTGAACATATAATTTGGTAATTTCTGATGCTCGTTGCCAATTCGATCATTGATCAATATTTGAAGTATCGCTGCGGGCCGATTGATATTGCGAGCCTCTCGTGTCACATACTCTTAAATCGTAATCTTATCTTTGATTAGCAAGCAGATCGTAAAGATTCGCGTATCTTTTAGCAAATACGTTGAACTGAAAAATCGTCGCCGGTACTCGAGGCTCGTATACTTTTGACCGAACGGTTCCACGGATCTTCTTGAGTCTGCTGGTGCCGTTTTCGTGGCTGTTTGCGCAACGACGGAATCATTGAGGAAAGTGCGTTTCGAAGAAGCGATCGCACGACTCGGCCATTCAATTTCTCCGCGTTACGGCGGCCGTCGGTTTGAAACGAGGACAGTGTCTCTCAACGAGCGACGCGATCCGGAACGTGTAAATTCGAATGTCGAATCGGCGAACGCGACGGAGCTCACTGGCAATAAAGGTCAATAATTATTTACCCGACGAGCTTGTTACGCAAGGTTCAGCTTGTTGCCAGGTGTTTCGGCCACGTTCGAGGGTCAGTAGGTTTTAAGTATCTGAACTTGCTCAGTTTGCGAAAAAACTTCGACTTGGAAGATTCGCATTTCTTAAGAAATTCCTCTGGTCCGACGTTTCAGCTTCAGAATACTTACTTTCGTTACCACGTGGTTCCAATGAGTCACTGGTCAACCGTGTCACAGAGATCGATGACTCCATCACGATTGGCTCGAAAAAGCAGATAAACGAACGTTTCAATGACTTGAAAACATTAATGAGGTTTATCGACCGGACCATTAACCTCTTTTTCTACTCGTCAGATTCTCGACGATTTATGAGGGTTCATTAATTTCGTCCAGGTTTATTTAGCCGACTCGGCATCAAATTGTATCATGTTTCTCGATCACTCTCAATCCTTTTAGCACGTAACAAAACACTACTATGAGCCATTAGGAGGTATTTAAGGATGTATTGGCTAGACAGTTAATCCCAAAAGTTTATGTACCTTAGAAAAACGCATTTTCTATAATTAAAAAGAAATCAGACGTCGGAAGAATAATGCTAATAATAAATAGCTACGTGCTAAAAATATAGAAGGAAATATCCAATTAAGTATTGACACTTACAAAAAGTTTTTTTTTTCCAAAATTGCGAAAAATGCTTCAAATAAAAGTTGTTTTCCTTCAAACTTCGATATTTAACGAGTTACGTATGATTATTTGGCATTTTATTGATGTTGACAAAATCCGACCATCCCAGCGTCGAAATGGCCAACTTTTGACAAAAAATTTCGTTTTTCCTCAATAACTCCTAAACCCTTGGAGA
>NW_017151812.1:50497-68993 GCF_001652005.2 Ceratina calcarata
ATTCTGAATCCTTTCAGGGCATTATGAAAAATTCTATCCTGAGCCATTATAAAATATGTTAGAATATTTTGCAAAAGAGATGAGTATCTAAAGTTCCTGTGTTTGGTTGCCTACTTTGAATACGAGAATCAAGATTAGACGAAGTTCGCTCTTCCCATTTAACTCGTATCGGTGGATCTGTTCTGAGTATAAATTCTGCTCCAGTGGCACCATGAATATCAGTCGATCGTCGCATCAGCTGACTCCGAGCCGCCGTCAAGGCTGCTGGAGAGATCAAATGAATAATGTACCCCTTTCAACCAGCTGCATAACGCATCTCCCGGATCATTTTTAAGACTGGCTCGATGATAATAATGCGCGATTCGTGCACGCCCGAGCGCATCGTTGCCTCTCGCGTGTTCCTTAAAATAGAACCGAAAGATGATAGCGCGTATACACGTATGAATATTTATCGTGTCTTAAGGTTAGGCGATTATACTTTCAACCGAATAAGGAAAAACAGAAATGTAAATGCGTGATGAAAAAAAAAATTTGGCTCGATTAAAAAATGAGATAAAACGGAGATGGCAACGTGTATATGTGGAGAATGAGAAGGGGGGAGGGGAGGGTGGGGGATTGTGTGCGAAACGTATCGAACGTGACTCGACGAATTTCTGCCGGGAGAAAACAAGCTACGAAGAAGTGAGTGTGCCACATGAATATGAATGATATTCCCGAGCCTAGACGAGAATGTATTATGGTGGATGGCGATCGTTATGACTCGACGTGACTGGGACAGTTTCATAAAATGAACTATGACTTTGGTAAAAGTTTATACAAAGTGCAATAGTAGATATCAGTTTGTAACTATTTAATGAGAGCACGTCTTATCTTTACTCTACTTCCAAAGTGATTAATCGTGTTCTAAAAATTATTCTATTACCAGCAGGCATTAAACTAAATATAATCGTAATCTATTCTCTGACTCTAAACTGAATATCAATTACTTAATTGAAATTAAATTCGGAACTATTTTAAAAAATAGCAGCTCTTGAATCGAGTCTCGAACGCTATTTTATAATACGAATGTTGTATGTAAAAAAATGAATGCCCATTTCTTAAGTATAACATAGCAATCGTGAAAGACGCTCGGAGCACACGAACGCTAAAGAGGAGTTAATAAACGTACGCTAAAGAATTCGACCTTGTACGACGTCCAGCCGAATCTCGTCATCCGCGAACCTATATACCCGGATCGATTCTACCTTCTAAGGCTGTGAACCCGTCCGCGGTGATCGATCCTCGGGCCGGAGCGTGTACAGCCCGAAGAACCGGATCCGTTGGCGCGCGCGTCTCGCATAAAGAAGCGCGAAAACGACGATAGTACGCGCGGCGACTTTGACGCCGTGCCATGCCAGCGGAGAGCCAGCCAGCCAGCCAGCCCCGCAGGGGCTCGCATCGTTGCCGGGCGTAACAACTGCAGAAGAGAGCCTGCACACACCACAGCCAGTGCAATCGTCGGCAGACAGGCTAACTCGGCATGACGTCACCTCGGCAAGCGTATCATTTTTAGCCCACATATACAGCCGCGCTTGGCCGAGGCCTCCGCCCCCGCCTCCGTCGCCCGTGGTCGTTCCACGGCTCGTCTAGGAGGCCGTGTGCGTGCACACTGACGGAACGAGACCGACTGCACACGCGTCACCATCGTAGACAGTGCGACTGACCGACTGCGCGACGGGTTCAAGTCATTCCTCGGTTGTTCAGTTTGTTCATCGATTACGCATTCCTCATTATTTGTTGAAATCGAAAGCATTGAATTTGCTAATGGGGATCGAGTGATATATTTCATTTCACACAGTTTATCGTAATTATTTATGTATATACGTGTATGTGTGTGTTTTTATAAATCGTTCGACGAGGAGTAGGTAGGGGAGGTTTTGAATGATTCGGAACGGGTCGAATGCCGCCGCGCGTCCCTAGATGCGACCGTAGCAGCTCGGTCCATGTTTTCGCGAGCGGCAGTAGGCCTCTCGATTGCATTGTGGGCGCTTTCCCTCGGCACTAGTGACCGAGCTGAAAACATTTCTCGCTCATACCGAGAGTTCTCGAGAGCACGGCAGACTCGTGTGGTCTTTACCAGGGACTCTCAACTCCGTTTCCCGGCAACGATCCCTCGCGATACCTCACGCTCGCGTAGAATATTTTAATTAACGAACCTGAAGGCTATTAGAATTTAATGATAAGAAGATGTAGAAGCAGAGAGATACCAGCGGAACTTGGAGGTTTCGTTTGGAATCGAGGTAGGGAGCGATGCGTGGAGGCACACACGTATACGCGACAGTAGGAAGGCCTCGAAAGAGCTCGTAAATGATGACCAAGGTGGGGAATGAATGAGGGAATGAGCACGCTTTCAGCGGCTGGGGATGAAGTGCCTTTCGTAGGGAAAGTTTCTGGGAAAAGCTCGGATTCAAAGGCCTCCAACAATTTCACAAAATGCTTTCATCAAATCTTTTAAAACGACTTGAGAAATACTTACCAGATTTTTTTTTTTTTTTTATAATCATTCTCTCGTCCCCGTTACGTTTCGGGAATAGGGGATCGAACGTGATGTGCGCGCGGCGGGGAACGTCTGCGATCGTATCAAATGCAAAATAGCGAGACACTCGATTCTGGTCGGCGAACGGTAGCCGGAATGTGCAACGTTCGCGCGGAGTAAGGATGCGCCGAGGACAATAGCTGAGGATGCATTTTTATTCCCGGGACGTTCGGTGAATTCCTAATAGCCATGGGAGTGGTTTCTTTCACCGAGATATCGCCGCGAACGTGCCGCATCTAGTTTCCAAAATACCTGTTACGTTCGGATATCTCCAGAAACCCAGGGGACGATCTCAATCATTTTTTTTATTATAATTCAAATTTTATATAATTCCGCGCATTTATTATGAAGCTCGAACAGAACTCATTTCCTAAGTTTTTTTAATTCGCTGTGGTCTGACTAAGAACCGCCTGTTCTACTCGCTGCAGTCGTGAGCCGAGGAACGTTTGAAGGAAATATGAGAAGTCGAGATTCGTGGCTTATTCGGTCTGAGAAATTCTGCGAAGGCGAACGCGGGTCAGGTGTAAATCAATATTGGAAAGAGTCCGGCGTAGCATGAGCGGCCGAGTCACGAGTGTAAAGGTTAGCCGTTGCTTATCTCACGCGAAACCCGCATTAATAATCCACGGCTGTTGGTAGCACTCTGTTTAACTGGAACAGTAAACTCGCGTTTCGGGATCCTTTGTACGGAATCTGGTGATTTAGCGATCACCGGCTGATAATAGCCCACCTGAAACTCGCGTTACCGCGTTTCATTATTATTATTATTATTATTTTTTTCTTACCTCCGGGGGCCACGAGAGCCGTGTTCCTCGTCAGATTTCGCGTGCGCCTTACCTCCGCGACGATAACGACTGACTTTTTCTACCGCTGATGTGACTCTCGCGGGAGTTACAAACTCATTAACTAAGCAGTTTTTCGTTTACGGATAATAAAACTCGCTGGGCTGGGTATCAGTTTAAAAAATGAAATCATCACGATATGCATTTTGCTGATGACGCTATATATATGTATTATGTACAGTTACACACCGGCACGGTACATAAATTTCGCAGTTAATCTCGGCAGTGCGTCTGATCAAGTTAAATCCTGTTGTTTTTAACGGCGAGCGGTTGAAAAATCGCCAAAGGCGAGAGGGTATATCGGCTTGAAAACGCAGGACGTGCGTGCGTGCCTCGGGGAATCACCCTTGAAAAGGCGCGCACAGGGGCACGAGGGACGCCGGCCAGGGCTCTCTCCTCCGTGTTGCATAACGCGCGCGTATAATGCAATTGCAGCCGGACTGAAACGCCCATTAGCGTGGACAAGAGAAAGAAGCCTACGGATGGCTCGCCGCGTTGCGTGAACAAGTGCACGCGTGTGCGACGGTCGCGCGTGCACGCGAGCGCCCAGCCGTCGCCCGTTCTCCACGAAACTACGCGTACCCGGCTCGAATTCCGGCGCGTGTCCACGTCGATTCGTAATATCGATATGGTACAACAAACAGGTCTCTTAACACCGTGCTCGGGCTCGTTTACTTTAATTTATAAGGGAATTTTGTCGATGCTTCGGATACGTACGAATTCGTATGACGATTATTATTATGATATCATTTTATCAAATTATGCTTTGCATTCATTAGTCATTCTTTACTTCCTTGACTGATCTCAACCTTTTCGACTTTTCTATATTTCTTGTATTATTGTTATTATTGTTTTATTTTATTTTTTATTCGAATTAAAAGAATTAGAACGTTTTATATATTTTTTTTTAAACAATAGCAAATCTCCGGCACTAAAAAGATTGTCCTTCATTAATACAAAATCTAGTTCTATCGAGATTTTTAGTAAAATCAATGAACGACTATTAATTGAAATATTTGTAAGTCTAATAATTGCTTCCTGGATTTATGATAATTGAAAGAGTTTGTTCTTAATCGATGAAAAACAGCGCGGAATGAGAAATGTACGAGGAGTCACGTTTGGGCGATAAATCAAGTCGACGCCGGTGTCCTTAACACCTCGCCAGGCTGAAACGGTGCCGTCGATGCACTTCTTTTTTCGGCGCATTCTAGATAAGTGGTCTCGTGGTCTCGAACGTGACGCGGCCACCACCGCTCGCGGCAAGTATCCTTCGAATTCCTTTGTTCTTGTTCGCCCCGGGGGGAATCACCGGCCACTTCGGACGCGGTTCGTCGCGTTATTGGATTACGTTATTTCTGTGGTTTCTTTTGGCTAGTACGCTCATAAATACCTACGTACATCTAGTAACTCACTGTCTTTTGATTAAAAAAAAAAAAAAGACAAGACTAATCGGTAGATTTTCATAAATCCTTCTGTTACTCGTAACGTCCGCAGATCGAATTTTTTTATGAATAAAAGTAGATTAATCGGTGAATGAGTCAAGTCAATTCTGTCGATAAATGATTGCAACAAATTCTGTCAGTATTAAATCGTCAGAGAGGCGTCATTTTACTAGTTTGCCCGCGCCTGATTTAATTGATTAATTAGCATGATTTTCCGCAGATTTAATTTTTCTATGAATGATTCAAGTCAGTTCTGTCGATAAATAATTGCAACAAATTCTGTCAGGATTAAATCGTCAGAGAGGCGTCGGTTTACTAGTTTGCCCGCGCCTGATTTAATTGATTAATTAGCATGATTTTCCGCAGATCGAATTTTTCTATGAATGATTCAAATCAGTTCTGCCGATAAATAATTGCAACAAATTCTGCCAGGATTAAATCGTCAGAAAGGCGTCGGTTTACTAGTTTGCCCGCGCCTGATTTAATTGATTAATCAGCAGGATTTTTTGCGATCCAGCCGCAAAGATCGTTCGTCGACTGGCTCGGCCGGGCTGCAACCCGAGGTTGCACTCGCGTAAATATTTATCGAGAGACGAGGGGTCACTCGACGGAAGTGGTAACATCGCTATTGGTATAGGTCAGTTTATTTTCGAGCGGAATACATTATCGATCGGTCCGTTAATCGTATGTACACGCTGCACAGAGCCGAGCAGTCTTCCACTGTGTGTGCAACTTATCTTCTCCTCTTTTCCTTGAAAAATATCAATGCCACTGAAACAGAAGTACGAATCGCTAGTTTTATCATCTATAAATGGCTGCAGTACGATTTTTATAACATTTTTATAACAATAGCTTCGTTTGGAAGTTTCAATTTTTTACAATCGTATGCTGGAGATTATAATACAAATAATATTGAGAATCGAGTGCAAAGGGTTAGAAGCACACGAAGTCTCATAAGGCAGCCATTCTTTAATCCCTTGAACGGAAATGACGAGTCCAGCTCGTCATAAACTTTCCTCTTTTTCAAGTGCTGACTGAAAATAAATTGTCGTTCAAGGGGTTAATCGTCTCTCCTCTGTAGTATCAGGGATTTTGTAGAGCGAACTGGTCTCACTTTCGAGCATGGTCAAGGCTGAACGATATTACGCTCTCTCGGCTGCAAATTACTATTTCTCTTCCTTTTTTCTTCCTCCCCCTCTCCTCTCTTCCGTTCGTCGAAGGAGGATTCTTTGCCGGCTGTTTTATTGCCCTCCGCAATTATGCACGCTCTCGTTGTCCTCGCGAAACGACGCTTCACGCTCGGCCAATGCCTGCTGGAATCGGTGAAAATAAACCAGGCGCCACTCGTTCCTCGAAGAAGCGACGGGTTCCAGCAAAAAGTAAGAGTGTCGCCTCTCGACGTTGTCGATTTTGCGAACCATGCAAAATGATGGAAGATTTTCCAATGTGAAAGGCGAAACCGATCGGAATTCTCTGAAGGCAATATAAATACTATTAAGACGCGTAACGCTCGTTGCCAGTGACTGACGAGGCGAATTCGAGACGGTGCATAATTCAGCGCAGTTTTACTAGCGCGCGCGCGCGCAACAAGGTTGCAATAATATCCAACGGACAGGTAAAAGAAATCGATTGGACCGATGACGTTGTCAGAAACGGACGGTTGCCCGCGCGGAAACCTCGGCAAAACCTTATGTAAGTCTCAGTGAAACGAGGCTCGTCGAGAAAGAGAGAGAGAGAGAGAGAGAGAGAGAATTCTGCCAGGGAATCATTGACACGCCGTGGGAATACAGAGGAAACCGTCTGACAGTTCTCTTGATAGGAGGTAATAATATCTGAGAGATCTACCCTTAGGTCTCTAAAAATAGCCCATCCATCCACTGTCACACATTCCGTCGATTACGGATTGATTTCTACTCAAATTAGGAAATCTTGTATCGATTCACTGAGAAGTTAGGAATTCAAGGAATCTCCACTGGGTTCTTCTCTAAAAGAATCTGAGTCTGATAAACAAGAAATTTTTTATTTATTTAAAATTGTCTTCATGAGAATGCATTACATGCAGAATATAAGAAAAAGGGACAGTGTCCATTATTGGTCAGACGATAATATGCAGCTTTGGTTTTCACGTTTAGAAGTCTTATAATTCTTACTTTTGCTTACATTTTATTGTTCGAAATCAGTGATGATGTTTTAAATGAGAGAATGACTCAGATATTGGACGAAGGAATGCTTAAGAATTAAAATCTAAATGCAATCGTATGAGCACACGTTCGTTTCGTTTGTATACAATCTATAGCTGTCGAAGAATCTGAATGGGACGACTAAAGATTAGTGATAAAACGGAGCTGCGATCCAGGCGGAAGCGTGAAAGCGTCGAGGGGGGCCGAACGGTAGCTGGAAGATGGCCGTAGGTATCGTAATACAATACTATTAGCTGAACTTGAGCTACTTATGAATGACCTTGTCTGGTTCAGGCACACCGACGTTCACCCACGTCGGCTGGTATCAGCGTGTCCTTTGGTGGCCGCGCGTGTGCGTGAATGCGCGTCCTGTCTGTGCTCGTGCTCATTGTTTTTTCACGCGCCGGCTGACCCGCGGTATCACAGCTCCCTCGGCTCGCGGCTTGGGTATCAAGCAAACACGAGACGTCCGCTGTATCGTCTGCTGAAACGTTGTGCCACGGCTGTTGCAAAACAGAGGTGTTGCGTTTCCGGTTACCAAGCTTCGTCGGCCAAATGGCACCTTGGTGCCACACTAACCCTACCAAAAATCCCCTAATATAAAATGTGTAATAATGTGTTAGATGTAAGATTAGACGGTAACCTAACTATAAAATGAAGAGGGTGGCGAACGGTTTAAATAAAAACTCGTGGGCGTAACAAAAATACTTGATATCGTCAACTCTCGTATTTATTCTCGATGTCTCAACACTAGGACGGCTGTACCAAGAGTGCCTCTTTGGTCAAACCTTTCGATTGTCCTAGGACCTTCCCCATCGCCAGTATGACCTTCGTTCTACGTTTTATGGGTTTTTGTCAAGCTGCGTACCCTTAACACGTTCCGTGTCACGTGTACCACCGGTGGTACACGGTAAACTTGATCGTCAGGCCACGTGTACCACCGGTGGTACACGCAGTCATATTTATTTAATGCGCTGAAAACATATATTTTATTACAAATATAATTCTGTAAACTATATTTCTACCTAAAAAATGAAGCATTATACAAGATGCAGTAAAGAACAAAACACATAAGTTTATTTAATTGTTATATATACAATAATTAATATTGTGTGATAATATATCGATCTTTAATCAAAATATCAAATGGCCTGAACGACAAGTCAGGCAAAAATGGCTTGGCACGGAACGTGTTAAAAGACTTGCGTCGTTGGACGCAGTCACCCCCACTCTGCTATGCGTTTTCGAATTTTCTTACATAGAGTGAAAACGGTCGAGCAAATTTTTGCCAGACGGTTATTTGGATTTTTGATACGCATCAATGAATGCGTCTTCTTATAAACACGTTCAGTCAGGAGTTGCCGTGAGGAGTGGCGAAACTCGTTGAAAGTCGCTACGGAGCGAGCAAATTGCCGGCGTGTTCCTGTTTCGTGCGAGAGTATCTGTTGACGCAAGTGCGCCGGGGCGAACACGAGTAACGTTATTGAAGCAATTGCTATTCTCCTTTTCGTGGCCAGCGGTCGAAGGACAATAGGGGAAGAAAGAGATCGGACCGATGGGGGGAAGTGCAAGAAAGCAGGAAGGAGGAGAGGCCGATGGGAAAGGGGGAGATCTCGCTCGGAATTGTGCGTGAGCCTTAACATCTGTCCGGAAGTGCGTAGACGCCTCCCATTTTCGTTTTCATTTGCATACGTGCCCATTGGCAATGGTCACACGAACGTCTCCTGCGTAGAATCGTTACTCTAATTTACAGAGAATTGAGATAAAAATATCTCATATTTAACTGGTGACGGTATTTCTTTCGCTCGGTACAGTCACGCTTTTGTAGGTATTATATTCTGATGTTTACGTTACGTTTCGCCGAAAGCCTCGAACGTAGATAAAGATCCGTGCGTCCAGCGCGAGATAAAACCCTGCCTCTCGAATTACAGCAAAGTAAACATCCCAGGTTCACGTCTCAATTTCTGCTGGCTTATTTTTGTACAATTCCAAGGTAACACGAAATTATAAAAAAATATTAAGTAAAACTCGAGGCAGGAATTAAACTAGAAAACGTGATACTTTTAATTATTCATAAATTAACAATTTTTTATCATTCGTCAGGTTCTTCTGATCGGACGAATAATTTAGATTACGTCTAAACACGTAAAAGGAATGTTAGTAATTAATTTTTTACTTGATTATTATTAACGACTATTGACTCTCTGGCTGCACATCTGCGCGTGTAGGATAATAAAATATGCTATTTGCCGGTTGAAAAACGTCCGTTCAGCAGACTCGATTAAACGATTGTTTGCTCGGGCAAGAAACGATCCCGTTTCCCGGAGGTACAATAGGAAAAAAACAATCGAGGCTGTTTCTATATTTCGATGTGGCGCATTCCTATTTCTTATCGATTTTCCACGTTTAATAAAGACCGGTAATTTATCCGGTGCTTTGTGCGCGGATTGGCATCGTCGATATTCGGTGTCTCCATTCTATAGCCGCATTCGTCGTCGCCGTCTTTTGTGCTCGCCATCTCCGTGACGATCTGCCGCAATAATTTTAAAACGCTGCTTACCCGGATTCACCCCAGCCCGTAGATTCACGTAGATTCGATCTAAACGCGCTGCCAGCCGAACCACCGTCCTCTGATATATGCGAGTTTCTTGCTAAACATCCTGCCGTTTTTATCTTAGACTTATCCGAGGGATCAAAATTGTAGACGAGACAATTTTGTTGCAGTTTTGTTGAGGGCGTTAATAATATGAGTTTATTATAATAATTATTAGTACACTAATTAAGGTTTAAGGCTAACGTTCCAAAGGGATTGCTCTGATTATTCTCTCGCTCGCTATATCTCGCCGTGACTCTTAACTACCACACTCTATCTATCTCTTGTTCTTACTCACTGACTACCTGTGCGTACATTACACCGAATCCTCGCATTCCTAATGCTCACACGCACGCGCAATGATTGTAACAATTTTAGTATCCAACTTCTCCCTTGCATACCAAATTTATAGAATTTTTTAATCGAACTTTCAAGCTCGTATCCAATTCACTTAGTTAGTTTGTCTAAGGTTAGTGACGAGGAATGAACGAGTTTGAGAGACCAACGGGAAGGAGGGTGGCCAGTGTGCCAGTTTAATTTCGCATTGAGATAGGTCCAGGGTGGCGCATTGTCGCATGCGTAACGGAGAGGAGAGGAGAGCTGCCGTGGTCGTTACGCGCGTTACGGGTTCGATGCGTGAGCTCTCGTTCTTTGTTCGACGCTCGCGTGAAGTGGTCACGTACACGCGCGCGTACACACATAGACGGGCGCGTGCGCTGACGGCGATCAGAGGGTGAAATTAAAAATACCGTGAAACCCTCCCTTTGCCCGGTCGTCTCTGTTTTCCTCTGACGCGTTCAGGGCCGTCGAGCACGAAAACGGAGCCCCGTTTTCCTTTTGCCCGCTCGATCGAGGCCACGCCGATGATTTATAGGGTATTTACCCTTCTATTTATGGTCTCGCCGTCGGTTCTAATGCTGCCCTCCAAGGGACAGGGATTATTATCGCAAGCGAATTTTTACAGAGAGAAGGGTTCGTGCATTTTCTCGAAAGGAGAAATGAAAATTGCGCGGCGGACGCATTAAACGAATCGACTTCCGGGTAGGATAGGTCGAGCGCGATACGGGAATTCCCCCACGCCTTCCCCCCTCCGCACGGACCCGTCGCGTTCCAGACGGCTCGGAAATTAATTTTCGCGTCTGCGAGAAATGCACGCACGCGTTAACATACTCCGCGTGCCGCCGCGTTTCATCGTCTACGATATTACGTTCTTGCCCCGTGGGAGAATCGCAAAAGTCTAACGTTAATTGCGCCCACGGAGTGTGTCCAGTATGTTGGGAATATTTCACGGGGCGATCACACCGCCCCGATCGCGGGACGACGACGTTGCGGTTTTGTGCTAACGGAACGGGGTCTCTGTTTTCCAGATGGTGGTGGTGGTTGATCACCCGGGGGAGGAGGGCGGCAGCAGGGCCCAGGGCGATGCGGCTTGCAAGCAGGAGAGCTCGAGGAGGTGATAACGACTTCTGACCTTCCGTGAGAGCGCGTACCGCGTAGGCGGCGTAGGTGGCGTCGAGCGAAGGGCCTCCTCACCATTCGGAAGAAAACGAGCAAGAAGAGACGGAAGAAGAAGAGGCGGTGGACGACGAAAACGGCGACGGAAGAGAAACGGTGAGGAGACGAAGGAGAAGGAAGAGAAAGGGCGGAGAGGCGAATCAGTGGAACATACACGTGCTTGCCAGAAAGAGAGAAAGAGAGAGAGAGAAAGAGATATACGGAGAGAAAGGAGGGAAGGGGGTTGGAAAAAGCCGGAGAGAACCTTGAAAAGTAGTCCCTTCCCCGCTGGCGAGCTGGCCAGACGAGCACATACACGTAAATAAATACACACACACACACACACATACAGGACATTCTCCTTGCAGCAGCGGGATATCGCTGTATCGCTCCTACATTATTAAAAAAAAAAATAACTTCTACCTTGAGAACATATACCTCGTGCGTACAAGTACCTTCAAACTTAAACCTCTTTCGCAGCGTAATAGTGCCTAGGCCCCTCCGAAGAACGCGTTTACAAATAATAATAATAATGCAGAATAATAAAAAATATTAATAATAATAATAATAGCAACGTTATATACATACATATATATATATACATACATATATCTCTATACAGAGGAAGGGAAAAAGAGAAAGAAAGAGCGAAATTGATAGACGAGATTAAAAAAGGAGAACAGAAGAAGAAGAAGTTTTAACGTTTTATTGGCTAGAAGTTTTTTGGCTGAGCTGTGACACAATCCCAGTGACTATCTGTATGTATACGGTGGTGGTACGCGTATGCAAGGACGGACAGAGCTGGTCAGCGAGGATCGAACAAGAAGGATCCAGTGCATCTCGGGCAGAATCCGAGGAGAAAGGATCACTCGTCCGTCGGTAGATGTTATCAGGAATTCTCTCGTCGATAACGGTACCTCTCCCCCTTTAATCGATCGTACGAACCAGGACAGCGAAGTACCTGCAGACACAGATATATTTATAAGAATAATTTATATGATATATGAATCTATTATAACGAGAAGGAGTATATAACACGCACGGCACACACACCGATAGTAATAAAAATCGAGCCCGACCGGCCGAACCAGCTGCGGGCAGACAGAAAAAATAATAATAGTAATAAATACCGATAAGAGTAATAATTATCAAATAATAAGGACACCGATAGCTGATTAAGGCGGAGACAAAAGGGAGGATCGTACAACACGGTGTGAACGCTTAAGCTAAATTCTACGCGCTACGGTTAGAGTACTTCTACGTTAATCTACTCAGCGACTACTACGGGGCCTGTTCTTCATCTAGGTGAGTCCATCCTTAAAATTAATTGCTATTATACAAGAATTTTGTGTACAAATCTCTCTATCGGTGAACACCGTTTTAAGTCTGTCTCTCTCTTGAAACAATCGCTTGTTTATCGATAAGCAATTACTACCAAACGCTTCCCGGCGATACAAGATAACGGGAGTGCGTACAATCTCTTTGGTTAAAACGTAGTTTACTTCCTGCCGTGGCGATCGGAAATTTTCACACACACACACACATACAGGACATTCTCCTTGCAGCAGCGGGATATCGCTGTATCGCTCCTACATTATTAAAAAAAAAAATAACTTCTACCTTGAGAACATATACCTCGTGCGTACAAGTACCTTCAAACTTAAACCTCTTTCGCAGCGTAATAGTGCCTAGGCCCCTCCGAAGAACGCGTTTACAAATAATAATAATAATGCAGAATAATAAAAAATATTAATAATAATAATAATAGCAACGTTATATACATACATATATATATATACATACATATATCTCTATACAGAGGAAGGGAAAAAGAGAAAGAAAGAGCGAAATTGATAGACGAGATTAAAAAAGGAGAACAGAAGAAGAAGAAGTTTTAACGTTTTATTGGCTAGAAGTTTTTTGGCTGAGCTGTGACACAATCCCAGTGACTATCTGTATGTATACGGTGGTGGTACGCGTATGCAAGGACGGACAGAGCTGGTCAGCGAGGATCGAACAAGAAGGATCCAGTGCATCTCGGGCAGAATCCGAGGAGAAAGGATCACTCGTCCGTCGGTAGATGTTATCAGGAATTCTCTCGTCGATAACGGTACCTCTCCCCCTTTAATCGATCGTACGAACCAGGACAGCGAAGTACCTGCAGACACAGATATATTTATAAGAATAATTTATATGATATATGAATCTATTATAACGAGAAGGAGTATATAACACGCACGGCACACACACCGATAGTAATAAAAATCGAGCCCGACCGGCCGAACCAGCTGCGGGCAGACAGAAAAAATAATAATAGTAATAAATACCGATAAGAGTAATAATTATCAAATAATAAGGACACCGATAGCTGATTAAGGCGGAGACAAAAGGGAGGATCGTACAACACGGTGTGAACGCTTAAGCTAAATTCTACGCGCTACGGTTAGAGTACTTCTACGTTAATCTACTCAGCGACTACTACGGGGCCTGTTCTTCATCTAGGTGAGTCCATCCTTAAAATTAATTGCTATTATACAAGAATTTTGTGTACAAATCTCTCTATCGGTGAACACCGTTTTAAGTCTGTCTCTCTCTTGAAACAATCGCTTGTTTATCGATAAGCAATTACTACCAAACGCTTCCCGGCGATACAAGATAACGGGAGTGCGTACAATCTCTTTGGTTAAAACGTAGTTTACTTCCTGCCGTGGCGATCGGAAATTTTTCTCACACGCCAGATCCGATCGCGGTTGGTTGGTTGGTTGGTTTGAGAAAAAAAATCTCGATAAGCGGCCCGTTCGATATCCATGGCCCGGAAAGAGGAAACTTTTACCTCGGGATATCTGCCCGTAGGGATCTTGGTTCTCGCGCGATAATTACCGGCCGCACGGGTGGACGAAAAAGCCGCTTGAGGAGAATCGCACGGCTGCGAGTGAAAGGTGCCCCGATACCCACCTTCTCTCTTTTCATCTTTATCTTACGCGCCGATCGCCTCTTTCATCGTTCCCCGTAAATTACCCTACGGAATTCATTCTGCCATCGCATCGCTGCTCGACATTCGGTCTCCCGTTCACTTTCACTCGCGTGTCTCGTGCGACTATTCGGCAGGCTCCGTTCAAGGACCCAATGGCCTTATTCCTCCTCGTTATTCATTTAGTAATAATCACATAATTATAATTGTGGAACTTATCTTTAGTCCCAACTTATGGCTGGGTTTTAGAGTACTGTCCAGTCGGATCGTCGTCTATCAATCGTTTTATAAGATCGATTTTTACTCCCGCCGTACTTAAACCTTTTCGCTTTAAAATATTCTTCAACTCAGGAACGGTAAATGTCTTTGGATCGATTTCATCCATCGAGCATCACTACGATCACGTCACACTATTCTTCGCGGTGCGTCCCTACGCTCGTCGTTAGAACAATTATCTCCGTCTTGAGATATGTCTCACGCTCGTCGTTAGAACAATTATCCCCGTCTTGAGATATGTCCCGTCTTAATCTTCGTGCTATACGAGCGTCGTTCCTGATATCGAACTTCTTCGGAATTTCCCGAAACTTTTCACTTGATAAGCTCGCAATCCTTCTTTTTATTCGTCGTGCGTTGTTGCTCGTCGTTCAACGTTCGTCGTACACCATTTGTCGTTCACATTTGTCGTTCGTTTTTTCACTCGCGTCACCTCTCACTATCCCGGACGAGCCCCCAAAATGCTGTGGAACTTATCTTTAGTCCCAACTTATGGCTGGGTTTTAGAGAGGAAACGTTTTAGTTACGAACGAATTATATTTTGAACGATATAAAGAAGGAGCTTGAGCCGCTGTCGTCGTAACGCCGTCTCGCGAAAAACTGACTCCCTATCGACTTATTTAAAACAATTTGTTTTATGGTTGTCTTGACATCGTCGTAAACAACTCTCGCTATCGTTACGCTATCAAGGCGGTGTTCACAATGCCTGCCGATGATCGCTCGCATCCTACATAATTATATAGTTTTTTATTATTATTTTTAATACAACGCGTCGAGATATTACCAAGTGGTTCTCTATATATTAAATTTTTAAATAGTTTCATGTATTAAATATGAAGGAAATGGTAATTCGATGAGGTATCGATGTGGAAACACTGCGGTAGGTTGTTGATTCTATAGATTTTCCATCGCGAACAACTAAACCTAACGGGTCACCCTGGCGAGTCGTTTGGCTCGCGGGTAGCACAGAGTCATTGTCCGGCATTTACGTGACGAATTTCACCGTGCCTGCTCGTCTTCGCGAGTAGCTATCGTTCCGTCGTTCATGGCCACGCTATTCGCATTTTAAGAGCTTTCTAAGAAGCCCTCGGATAGCTCAGCCGTCGATGCTACCTTTCAAACTTCCCCGCTAGCCTTATTCGATTTATTCGGACTTTGCCTGTTCAATCGTGCCAATATTTTCCAGTTTGCAGCGTGCGGTTGATGTATTAGCAGCAAGGTCCATTACTAAATGCCGGTAATTCAAGTATGTGTAGTGACAAGTTTCTACGCTGATGATCGTCACGTATATACCGTCGATGATTACGTTTAGAATTTGTCGAGGGGATACCTTCGTTGCGTTATAGTCATCCCCACCTCGGTGGATAGTTACGAAGTTTTCTCCAAGCTGTCATGAATACTTATGCGGCCTGTCCTAAGTGTCAATGAACCTCGGCTGGTATAGTCAGCACTTTCCTCGATTTTAAATTCATGACAGATTTCATTACTCATTCATCTGATATGGCAGTTCTTTTTTTTTTTTTTTCGCAAATTAGTTCCGACGGCTTCTCACCTCGCGAGAATACTTTTTTTCTTCCTGACCCGAATAACGTTTCCACTGTTTCATTCGGAATTTCGCGCATTCCTCTAATTCATTTTTTATTGCTTTCATGATTTTTCTTATTCTTTTTGTTTTTTTCAAGAATTCGTACGTTTGTTCATATTCGCCGATTCGATTCGCGACGATGTCGAGGATCGCAAGGCTCGACGGTACGGAAACAATGGAGAGGTAAAAAAAGAAGTGTTTGGCTTTACAGTTATCGAGGGCTCGTTGAAATTCTCGACACCGTCCGCTCACACGTGCTTCGATTATTTCTCCGGGCGTCCCACGAAGTCCGTTCGTGATTTCGCGCCAACTCCGGTCAGTTGCTTTATACTATAGAGTCTCCTTCGGTCGAGGGCAATTATATTCCAGTCTGTTTTACAGATTTTTTTTTAATAAATTAACAGATTTATTTTAACACTAGAAAGACTGACTGCTTTTGGGCAATATAGGTATAACAGATATATATATACCGGAAATGGAGGAGGGGGGAGGTAACTACAATTATTAATAAACGCATTTATATGTTGTACAAAAAGTCACAAAATTCTAAGAAATTGTATCATTACATACATAATTAATTATGAAATAAATATTAAAAACAATTAATATAATATAATATGATTATATTAAAAACAATTGTTTTTCTAATTTAAATTAAAAAGCAGTCAAAATTACTTCCTTGGGCAATCTAGTGTTAAGTATAATGTCTAAATTAATAAGAAAATTCGAGTAGCCACTTTGGTTTAGAAATAATTATTATCGACAGTTTATGTTATCAATAAATCAATATTAAAGTGAACAAGAATGTTCAAGTGAATTAGTAATTACTATTGAACGTTAGCTTACAAAGTGGACTCTCGAGGCACGAAAAGAAGTGACCCCGGTTGACCCTGTGCAAACAGGATTCCGCATGATATCAGGCATACTCGGATCCCGGGGTATGGCGCATAGCGTGGTGGCACGCGGTCAATCGATAGTTGAGTTCGCATTCACGGCTTCCCGCGCGATGGGTTTTAGACCGTGGCAGGGCAGGCCAGGAGTCGAAACGCCGAGACGCGAGGCGTAGGTATTTACCGAGTCGCAGGAGCGTGTGCCAGCGGCGCGGCGCGGCTGCCGGTTGCGACACTTGTTTTGTGACCTGGATATCTGCCGTATACCCACTACCTCGTATACCCAGTTGCCCCCACGGAGTGTACCTCGTTCCACCCCTCTACAGACCCGTCGATGCCATTCGAATATCTGGTTCACCGTGCCTCTACCGACCGCATGCCGGCCGCGTCCCACCCTTCGCAGGCCACCTCCCTCCCGAAATTCTTACCACGTGTACCCCTCCTCGTGACCTCGGCCTCGATCTTCCCAGCCGTGGCTCTGCAAGGTGCTCCGGGGTTGCTGAGCTCAAGGGTCAGGGGTTACGCTTTTTTTCTGGCTGCAGGGGAGAGACACCCTTTCGGGTGTCCGGGGCGTAGCTCCGACGAAACAGTGCGGTAGGTTAGCTCTACGCTCGACGCTGATCTAGATCCAGATTCTACGAATCCGTTCCGTAGAGATTCTACAATGTCGCCGAGGCGCGCTTGTTAAGGTCGACAAGGATTTGAGATATAGTGACACTCGCGCGGACACACGGGCGAGTTAACCTGGCCGTAAAAGGTTCGCGAATCGGTCTCCATCTGAAATCGCCGGCAACTCCATGTTTGGCCTCTCGGTTATCTCGTTTTAACAACGGAAACCTTTGAATCGCTTTATCCAGCATTTCTTTTATACACCCTTTCTTCACCTTTGCATAACTCTTCTCCTCTGACGAGTTCGTGGAACAATGATTCACCGCCGTGGTCCTCTTTTTTTCATCGAGATACGCTCGCCTGTTTTTAAGGATTCGTTTTTTTACGATCTCGGTTTGCTTTTTTTGTATCGTCGACTCGGCATCAGTCGCGCGACTAGTAGAAAGTGGAATCTGATCAGGAATGAGTCGCGGAACTGGTGAGACCCGGCGGGACGTGGAATACTGAACGGTGGCATCATCCCGGGCACGGGAATCGCGGGATGACCCAGTGGCACAATCGATTCCTTTTCCGGTCGATTAAAAAACCCGGCGCACGGCCGGGCAGCGAGTCCGCGCACGCTGCACATGCACGTACACGGGCGGACACAGAGAGACCCTTTTCCGTCTTTTCACCGTGGATTTAAAAGCCGAAGGGCCGTGTACGCGGCCGGGGGGGGTTTGCGTGGGAGGGATCTTGGGTATCCATTGTGTCGAGAGCAGCGTGTAATCCGCGTTAGGCCTGGAAACTGCTCCGGCAGCCAATGATGCCACCGGGAAGACAGACAACGGAGCCGGAGTGAGAACGGATTAAAAAGAAAAAGGAACAGAGACGAAAACCGAGAATGAGGTAGGTTGGGAAACGAGGGGGTGGCGGAACTCGACGAGTGTTGAGACTGTATTGATTTCCATTCCGGCCCGTCTGGCTCCAGTCTAGCCCATATCCGGTGTTCGTACTCGCACGTGCATACGCACCTTCCAATTCGTTTCCGCTGGTCCACGCT
>NW_017151812.1:71544-72879 GCF_001652005.2 Ceratina calcarata
TTCAATTAAATTGGTTTTTATGTTACTACGAGATGAACTCGATTATAGAATTGTTTGTTTTGCAGATCGATTTATTAGTGGTTAATTGAGTATTAGGGAAGTTTATAATGTCGAGGGAGCTAGGAGATTTAGTAGATGTCACGGTGGACGGATTACAGGTTTTCATGCACGTCTCCGTAATTGACGGCCTCTTAATTGCGGATCCAGGATCGCGTTCCTAATTGCGTCGCGGTGAAAGCAACGCGTATATCTCTGCAGCTTACCATCTTTCTCTCGGTTACCCCGCTCGCAAATTCTGGTTTCACGGACCGAGAGGAGACCAGACCGGTTCCTTTTCACGAGAGGCGAACGCGTCGCGTCGCGTCGCGTCTACGTCGCCTCGCGCCACGGCTCGGCTCCAGCTCCGGCTACGTTTATTGCTGAGTAAGTCCTCGTAATTAAAGATGACCGTCCGTTCCGCGCGCGGCAACCTAGAGAGGGAGAAACCGGCCTGCACGAGCGCGGACTGGTTTATTCGGCGACTAATATCGATATTTGCTAAACGCAGTTCGTCAATCCGTTCGGCTCTTAATTATCCAGTATTGACGGTCGCTGCCGGGGTTGGGTTTCATGCGGTCGACGGGTAAACTGGTCGCACGTGATTCCGCTAGATTGGGTTAAACGGTCGGACCTTTAGTTCAGATCCGAACTGTATCCTCCTCCCCCTCCTTGTATTTAAACGCGATTGAAAAATCTTTTTCCGCGGGACGCGTCTATTATTTCTGGGAGACAGCGAGTAGAAACAGACGCGAGAGTCAGACGCGTGGAATCGTCGGCTGAACGGACGGGTATTATTTTCCAGGAGAGGACAGAGCCATCGGCCGACGGCAGGGTAGCATTTTGAATAATAGAGACCCGCGGTCTATTTATGCTTCGAAATCAATAGCCCCGCGTCTATATATCGCCGTTAGAACACACCGGCAGGCCGTGGATCGTTCAGTGTCGTTCCTTCGTTTCTCCCATGAATTCACTCCAGTTATAAACGCGTCTCATTCTACTCGTATGAATCCTAAATGGAAAACTACCTGCCCCGTTCTGTAAATAACAGAGCAGACGCTTTTTAAAATGAAACATTTGCCAGTAGTGCAATTCGTACGGATTTGTTTTCAGTCCTCGAGAACAGTGAGTCTCTAAATATACAGGCAACCCCAACAATTTTTGAAAGTGCTCGCTTCACGCGAGTCTCGAATTTTATTTATGAGTTCCCTCGTCTCTCTCGCATTGTCTACGCTGTTTTCTTACTGTTGGGATGACTTAAAGGATTCACCGAATGCTCTCCCCCTCCCTATATGGACC
>NW_017151812.1:74695-75449 GCF_001652005.2 Ceratina calcarata
GGATGAGATTAACCCTTTTAGTACCGAACAACGAAATATCGTCGTACAAATTTTCAACAAATAATGAAACACAATTCGTAACGTTTTATTCTCCCTTTATTTCCGAATATGCTGCTTTTTATATTTTCTAAATATCACTTCTACTTTCGTTTTTACGAGCATTTTCGCAAACCTCTGCAAATTCGCCGATTCGGCCCGGTATTCTTCGCTTATTGTTAGCTACGTTCTTTTCACCGGTACTAAAAGGGTTAAATTCTCTGAATTTATGCACTGCGCGGACCGTCCTAGATACGCATTGAGTATCGAGAATAAGCGAACATCTCTACGGCTCGTAGGCCGGTGTGGGCTCAAGATTAATTTAACTCGGTTTTACCTTGGCTTTTACGCGACCCTTGCCACTCCCACCTTTCTCCGTAGCGACCGGTATCTTGTCCCGTCCCCCCTGGGTTTATTGCGGTGTTACACCGATCCTTGAAACACAATCACCCACCTCTTCTTCCTGCGAGCACTTCGGATTTCCGCGGCTCCCCGCCGCGTCCGTTTCCTAATCGTTAATTCCGAGGTGTACACCCGTCGTCTACGGTTTCACCCATGAACACGCGAGCCCGGATCCCTTATCTCAGTACTTTAGTACCTCGCCTTTAACTTTTATGCAAACTAAATCATTCAAACAAGTCCGGATTCGGTTCAGAAGTGATAAAATTCTATATAAGAAACGAATTAACACTAGAAATACTGAAACTTAGTATATACC
>NW_017151812.1:77135-77897 GCF_001652005.2 Ceratina calcarata
CTTCTTATATTCTTCAATTTTTTCTATATAATCGTGTCGTATTAAAATTGTATTAATACTTCCGAGTTCTCTTAATCTCTCAACAGTATTACGTATATAATTGAGTGTAATTTAACAGAGAAGGTGTAGGTTAAGTTGAATCACGCTAAGTAGCCCAGCCTGTACCGATATTACCGATTAGAGCCAGGAATTACGAACACGCTAGCAATTATGTTGCCCGCCTTTCTATCGTACTCTCGGTGCACGTTCCGTGTTCCTGGTGACCCAATGGGGCGTGCGAACCTGTCCAACCACGCCGAATTCCTAAAACAGTATTAATCTGCAGTTTCGTGAAACGAAGCTTTTTAATCGTTATCGAACGGTTCCGAGGAACGATTGTTATCGAACGGTAATCGGTAGTGAAGATCCGCGACGCCATTAGTCACGGAACGTTCCATAGAATATTATGCTAATGTCGCGTACGTGGCAACGCGCACGATTCCCCGTCGCAATTACGCTATTGAGCACCGTGAGGTTGTTACGGTGCGGTCTACGCCATAATAGTCGACGTACCACTATTACTCCTCCTCATGAGAAGAACCACAGATACCCATGATGAACAGGTTCCTGTGGTACCATACACTTTTCATCCCCCTGGATAAGCTTTTAGTTAAATCCATATACGTAATGTGTGATTTATTAACAGGACGTAATTCAGTGGTAGTAAAATTTATAAAACAATTGATATCCTGTTTTCACTTGTTAACCCTTTTAGTACCGAAC
>NW_017151812.1:78765-81408 GCF_001652005.2 Ceratina calcarata
TTCTATTTTATTTATTTTTATCAATTCGGTTAAAACAGTTCTATTTTATTTATTTTTATCAATTCGGTTAAAACAGTTCTATTTTATTTATTTTTATCAATTCGGTTAAAACAGTTCTATTTTATTTATTTTTATCAATTCGGTTAAAACAGTTCTATTTTATTTATTTTTATCAATTCGGTTAAAACAGTTCTATTTTATTTATTTTTATCAATTCGGTTAAAACAGTTCTATTTTATTTATTTTTATCAATTCGGTTAAAACAGTTCTATTTTATTTATTTTTATCAATTCGGTTAAAACAGTTCTATTTTATTTATTTTTATCAATTCGGTTAAAACAGTTCTATTTTATTTATTTTTATCAATTCGGTTAAAACAGTTCTATTTTATTTATTTTTATCAATTCGGTTAAAACAGTTCTAAAGTAATCATATTTACGAACGCAAAACTGCAGATATTTCAATGAGTTGGCTAATTTGTAATATTGAAATGAAATTCAGAATCAACAAATTTTATGCACTTATAAAAATATTTATTAAGTATGAAAGTGTGAAAGTATAGAATCTTGAAACCTTAGAGTGTATTTTTATATTTACATAAATGACGGAACGTTTATGTGAAACATATTTTTTTCAAATCGATTCTACATATTTCGTATAAAAATCTGCAAGATGAGCGAAGAATGTAATTTAGTTGTTTGGATCTCTGGGAACCTGTTAACACGTAGACTTCTGCCGGGAGGTAAAACCAGTCCCTCTTTCTCTTTCGTTTCGCGAAAGCGCGAGTAGATCGGGGGCTTCGAGACCGTGTTATCGATCGGCCCGGTAACAAGCCCACCTTCGAGAGCGTTTTTCAACCACTTCCGCACCGGCGAACGTCGCAGCCTTCCTCGCAAGGGATGAACAACCCTACCGTTAATTGCTACGCTCCTCTGCAATTCTAATTACTACAGTAAAAATTGTAATATCGACGATTTTGTCATTTTTATACAAATCCTTATATTTCAACACCAAACCATAAATTCTAGTTCTTTAAAACATGTCGTAGTGTTGCAAGGTTAAATTTTTGTTATATCAATCTGAAATGTGGAGTTTGAGATTTTATTAAGAGATCTATTATTAAGAAAGTATTCATGTCTTTATATAAGAAACATTCTCCAATTTCTTGTGTACATAAAAAACAATTTATTTAATATGAAGATATAAAAAGTCTTTTGGGAAAATATTATTAGATATTTCTTATTGAATAAATAATAAATATAGAGTTGTGTATAAAAATGATAGAAAGTGGGTCTTCGGTTTTGATCCACGTGCTCGTGCAACGTAGCGTCGATCGAGGGTAAGAAAAGGCAGTTCGCGTGCCAGCAGGATCGATACCTGCCCTCGAAGTTCGTGACCACGTTCGCCAGAACGTTCTTGCGACTCAAAGGTCACGGTACACGTCTCCAGTTGCATCACGTATCGTTAAATTTTCATGAAAATCTCTCGTCTCACCGGAACGCACGTACTTCGCTTAAGAAAGAAACCGCGGAGGTCAGTCGACGTGTCTGATCGACGTCGATGGTAACAACCGTCGATGAGCATCGAGACGCACGTCCGAGGACGCCGAATGCGGGCCAAGGCAGCGATCCGCGATTCGCCAGGCGTAAATCTGGAACACAGTCGTTACTCGCACGGACGCTTACCCGGTAATTACATGGTTCCTTACCTCGGTTGCGTCACCGGTGCTCTCGCACTGACATTTTCCTACTGGCCCGGTTGCTCGCTTTGACGTGTCTCGCTCCACTCATCTCGACACGACGAAATTTCACTCGACAATTTCATTTTCACGTAACAATTAATTATACAAAAATTTCTACTTATATTTCGACGTTCAATCAGGTTCGAAATTTTTATCATAATGCCAGTTCGAGTTGTTTAATTAATTGAAATTAAATATCGAGTTCTGATTTTATCGAATTTCCTTTCGAATGTAACGAGAGATTTTCGACAGTCACTCGAAACCCGTTCGTTAAAATCGAGAACGGACCTCCACTGCTAATTGCCACTTTCTGTCGTTACTCTTCGAGCAACTTCGCCAATCCTCAGTGTTTCTGTCAATCATCGATAAAAACGAACTCGTTCCACAACGATTAGAATTTTTAATAATTCATTTTATTCGCAATGTAATTAATTTTTAAGGAGTCGTAGGAGAAAATTTCCAGGCTAAGCTCGGTTCGGGGGAGCATTTTTAACTAAGTCACGAGACGCTTAATCGTGACGTCAGTCACGAGACCGGGTCGAGCACCGCGAAAGAGAGACAGTTTTCCCTCCCCCGGGGTCGACCGTTGAGAAATGACTCGGTGCCATTGCCAAATTAAATACAGGCGTGGATCTCTACTGTACACGTGTGGATCTCGCGTGTCGCAATCGCTTGGTTAATGACAGTTGACCAAGGGGTATCGTGCCAACCAGTCCGAGTCATTGCACGTCTCGCGCTGGAGCCTACGTGCACATCGTGCCAGAATCGAGAGATGATACTGATAGAAATAGGAATATATCTACAGGGTCGCCAATTTTCAGATTAAATAATCACTCCTAGTCAGAATAATTGAATCAGGATTAAATAATATTATTTATTAGAATAGAATATATTTTCTTTTC
>NW_017151812.1:86233-89923 GCF_001652005.2 Ceratina calcarata
ATCTAGTGTAATTAATTAATTTAATGTTATATGTATTATGTTTTCTTTGCTCCTAATTTCCTTTTCATATCAGACTTCCCTAGCCACTCGGCCTTGCTTAACTTCTCTCATAGTTATCTCTACATTCTCTTACATAATTCAAATTCTAAATTCCCTCCAGAGAATTCATCTTTCCTCCTCTGTTCGCCAGTATCTGCATCTTTTCAAGGATTCGCAGCTCACTTGCCCTCAGTTACTGTCTTTCCTCCTTTTGTGAGCCACTGGAAAATTCGAATATTATTTTATATCAAATAATTTGAGACAAATGTATATAGTTGTGTAAATGGTATCGGTTTCCAAAGTCGGAGTGGCAGGCATCCGATCGAACACCTGATATCGTTACGTCAGCCACCGGTTGGCAGTGGTCAACCCCGAAGAGGGCGAAGACACTGTGCAATGCACTCGCGGCACGAGTATTTCGGCGTTCAGGGTCCGGCGTGACCTGGACGTCGACTTTCAAAGCTTCCCGCTATAAATAGGCTTGGCCAGAGTTGGCAAAGATAGTGCAAGGCCGAGCTTGCCGGGAATAATAGCCAGGAGAAATGCACTCGCTCGATATTCCCCGCATCGACCGAGAGTAGCAGGCCTCGTCTTCAGGCCGCTATTAGGCTCCCTCGCATTCATCCAGCCGGCTGATTAAAAATTCCTATACCCACTGCCTCGAAATTAGCCTCTTCGAGTCTCGCCGTTTCCCTTCAGATAGCCATCGATTAATCACTGTGTTACGTAATACCACTGCCGTGATTCGTCGAATAAATATGCATTTGTATGTACACATTAAATGGGAATAATGGAATTATTGAAAAATTGACACGCGTGCATTCTCTGATTATTTGGATTCGCAATTTCACTGGCAGTCGCGACGCAGTGAGAAACGATGAAAATATTTAACCGGGGAAATAGTTTAAGTGAAATTTGGCACCGGCTTCGTTGTCTCGTGGACATTCCGTTGCCACTGACAAGTCTAACGTATGCACTGTTTACCGATGAAAATTGGTCAATTCGTCGCGGGCGTAGTCGTATTTCGAGTCGGCGATACGTCTTCCAGCCGATTTTACAGATCCCCCGGAGAACCGTAACCCGAGCTGTGTTTATTCCGATAAATCGAACGCGATCTTAATTCACCGACCACTTGTTGCGACCTAGCTGACTTCGTACAGATCGCAAGGGAATTCAAGAATCGTGCGGAATTATATCACAATTGTTCATCATGTTCGTTAAATATTTAACACATCTTGCGCGGGAAGCGACTAAAGTCGTTTTGCGCGGATTTCACATCTTGCGCGGGAAGCGACTAAAGTCGTTTTTCACGGATGATTGATGGATTATTGTTATCGATGGGTTTTTGTGATGTTTTTACAATAAGATCAGATAGACATGAGTTGCAGAAATACAAAAGGTGCGTTGCAAGAATGAATTCCTATGAATTCGTTTTGCTGACGCGATTACGTTGTAATACGCTAAAGATTCGAAAGAAATCGCCCGCTACACGGTAAGGGTTTGGCGGTAAAGTGCCCGCGCAAGATGTGTTAAGAATCGTTCAGATCCGTGTTTTATAATTGTTCGCAACGGAAAAAGCGAGACAGACTCTGGTCTATTTTCTGTGGTCGTTGCACGCAGCGTCTGAACGTTTGCATTATGCCTGGAGTCAAGGCAGACGGTCTGTATCTCATCGGGATATCGTGGCAGTCAGTCTGCGCTCCAGGTGCTCCTCCCCTTGCCGACCGCCGCCGCCGCCGTCTTCCTCGCGTGTCTGAAACTGTCCAAGGGGACAATGGCGAGGTTATATCCGAGCCGACAAGAGCGTATTGTCGGATGACATCGGTGAGAACCAAGGAGAAAAGCTACGTCAGAGTACACTGCGCGCGCGGTGGGAGGGTAGGAAACGGCCGGAACGTTCCCCGGGAAGCAGTGATAACGCGACGAGCAAAGTTCCTCTCTTTTCGAATTCCGCGATTCAGTCGTCGGACGATCGTTTACGCATTGAAAAGAACACTCGGTCCCTTTTCACGCATCAATCTTCATTCACGTTTGACTTTTCGACGGTGATCCCTGACCCCCCGCCCGGGCCGGAGGGCGACGCCGCCGCGCGGGATACAGGTTCGGGATTCCCGGAACGTCGCCTCGTCCTTTTTCACCAGCGAACGCCCACGTCCTTTTATCAGGATCTGCATTCACGGCTGAGATCACCGATCCTGGCTCTCGCGTCGGGTTCAAGGCCGATTACGAAGGCTCCTCTCTCCTCACTTTCCGCGGGCCGAAGGAGAGAGAGAGAGAGAGAGAGAGAGAGAGGCCTGGGCATAGATTCCTCCGGCGTCTCGTTGATTCTTCTTATCTGGTTCCCTCCGCCCGGGGCTCTCGTTTCTCTCACGGCCGACGACATTCCTACGGGATCAAAACCGAGGCGCGCCTTGCCTCTGTTTGCCGCGGCGGCGGCGTCGTCGTCGTCGTCGTCGTCGTCGTCGTCGCGGGACACCCAAAGGACCGGGTCTCTCCTTCTACTCAGGCGTTTTGCTCGTCAGCCCTCTCGGCCGTAGCTTTATGCTGATTTCTTGCGGCCGGTTCTCCTCCGCGCACTTCTACGTCAGGAATCCTCAACCCTTTCGCGTCGTACTTTATCAGGCATAATTATTATTATTATTATTATTATTATTATTATTATTATTATTATTATAAAAAGGAATATAATATCCATTAACTTCGTAATTGATTCCGCAATTTATCAATAATACAATTGGATTAAGAAATTGATACGAAATGCGGGAACGACGATAAGAGAGACGAAATGGTAACGGGAAAACGCTGGGCGTAAACAAGCACGCGTAACGCCCGCGTTTGATGTTCCCCGCGGTGTTTGTCGCCGGCACAATAAACTCGGACGCCGAGTAAACTCGCAAGATTATTTGGCGCCCACGCGAAACTGTCCGCACGGTCCCCACCTTTTTTCGCCCTCGGCATTATTCCAGAGTCGTTTCGTAACGCTACGCCATTCAGGATTTTCCTATCGCCGTTCGCGGCCGCACGAATCTACGTCGAGTCGTCAAATTCTTGAAATTCAATCGCGGGTCCCAAGCTCCTCCCGTCCTTCTTCTCTTCCCCGATAAAAGTGCGCGGCCGGTGCTTGAATTTTCATCGGAATCCATTTGCATGGTCAGGCAGCTTTGTTCCGTTCTTAATTACCAATTAAGAACAAAACACCACGGGTAGATTTGTATCGAGGACCTCTCTCGAAAGCCTCTCTTCCCTCATTCTTAATTGCCAGAACGACCAGAATCCGCTCGACGTATAATGTAGTGGTTCCCTGGTATCCTTCTACGTTCCTTTTTTTCCTACGCCAGGTTGGACGGACTTTCCCTTTATCCTTGGATCGCTTCCCGAATCGTTATTCCCCGTCGGCCTTTATCGAACAGAAACGCAATTAACCACGCTGGATCCGGACCTTTGAAGCGCCGCTCATTTCACGTCCTTTGACCGAGTTTCATGCATATTACTGTTACGTACATACAAAAAAGATTCTATATACTCTTCTTCTAGCTCGAGTATTTAATGAATTATACACGATTAATCGATATTTTATGGGTACCGACGAAATCCAGTAATTTCAGCAAAGTTTTGGTGAAAAAGTTCGTTTTTTCTTAAATACTCTTAAAC
>NW_017151812.1:91582-97139 GCF_001652005.2 Ceratina calcarata
AGAAAATTATTATTATTATTACATCAATAGCTGAATGCACTTTTAACGAGTCGTAGAATACGTATTTCTTATACATTCAAGGAATTCTTTTTATTTAATTTGCCAAGCCTGACAGGAGAATTGCATTTCCTGGAAGCGTCGGTTTTCAAGTGAAAGCGAAAGTTTGCAAATCGTCCCGAGATGAACCGGTCGCGATTTCTTCTCTGTAGCGAAAATACCGAGCGAGCAACGTGCTCGACAGTGTACACAAACGGTCGGTTGTGTCCGGCCATGTGGAGCCGCGTAAAAAAGAATAGATCGAAGCGAGAAAGGAATGGGAGTGGGAAGAAGAAGGAGAAGAAGAAGAAGAAAAAGAAAAGAGTTGAGGATCGGGCACCGCGGGCGGTCCTGGTGAACGTATCCATGGCTCTTGACCCCACCGCGTAGCTACGACACAATTTCGTTCTCTCGTTACGAGTCTTTGTACGCCACTAATTAATCAATTTTCGTCGATCGATTCGACTCGATATAAATCTCAAGTGTTCCCATTTTAAGTACATTCGTTTCTCCCTCGCTAATATGAATATATTCAGTAAATTCGTTTGAATTTAACGATACTTAATACAAATCTCAAGCGTTCTTACTTTACGTACGTTCGATTTCTATTATGTTTGTAGCTGTTAAACTAATGATATTCAGTAGTTTCGTTGGAATAAGTGTTTAACGAGTCGTTACGGTGTCTAAGCGAAAAGGGTAAGGTTATTTCTCGAGGTATAGCAAGCCCTCGGTTCGCCATAAGCTCCCGTGAAATCGATAAATTGCGCACGGCCGCTCGCAAATTCGCTTCTTTAAATGCGGCTCGGCCCTAACGAGCCTAATAACTCTGCCAGTATCGCCGCGCGAGGCTTACACGGTTCCCCGTAAAACCTCAAAAACAGATGGGTAAGTTGCACGGTTAATACGCGGGACGGACCTATTACGGTTTCAAGTTCGAGCCGACTAGGGGTCGTTTAACCCGGGGGACACGCGGGAAAGCCGAACTCCGTCGTAAAGTCGAACGTGCATCCTCGTAAATTGATTTTCCACAGGCTTTTTTACTTTCGCTTTAAATATAACTCGGAACATTTTTACAAAACGCTCGTGCCGCGGCTGCGAGGCTTGTTTGAGCAGCTGCACATCGGCCACTGCATTTGTTCGTGCTATTCTTAAGGTAACGCTTTCCGCCGTCGGCCTGCCGATACGTTAAACTCCTCGCGCGTCTCTCGCACTTTGTAAATCCCATAAGTTATCATCGTTGTTTTTTTATTCTTCTTCTCTTTTTTTTTTTTACATATAACGTATCAATATTCTCGTGTCGGAGTCGTTCAACTTGCGAACGTCCGCTGCGACGCGCGCCGAAAATGTTTCACCGGCCGCGGCTATAAAAAGCGTCCGGAATATAAAGTATCCGAAATAAAATGCAACCGGGAGGAGAAAAAATATCGCCCGGGGAGAAATGTGCTAAGTTGTTTCCATAAATTCGTCGGGCTGTTTTCTTTCCCCGGGACCGGCTCGCGAAACGGTACGCGTCAATGATTTGAAAAAGAATGAAGTCCTGTAGGGGAGGTGGGGGACGCCACTCTAAATGTTTTCGGAAAGCTTTCGCTATTTTGAGTCGCGTAACCAATTCCGCGGGCCGCAAATCCAAAGCGTCTGCACGTCGTAAATTAATTCCCATTATTTAACCGGAATCACCGGTTCCGTGGAAGCGCCCTCGCTTCTCACCTCGACGATAAATAAACTTTCGGGTCCTTGAAGTATGTGAAGCTTCCTATGTACTGGATTAGATTGTTTTCGTACGGCTGGCAGTTTCTGCCGCGCCAATAAACCTCATCGTAAACACATTTATTTCGTCTGATAACTGGAACGACCGTCGATGCTCTCTAGAACTCGGCTCAAAATTGATTTCCTTATCAAATACGGTTCTACAGTAGATCTAGTCGTACTTAACACTAGATTGCCCAAGGAAGTAATTCTGACTGGTTTTGGGCAAATGTACAAATAATAATGCATAAATTATTTTTTTTCCAAAACTAGTGTAAGATATTGAAATGGGAGGTTCCTCACGTAATTTTAACACTAGATTGCCCAAGGAAGTAATTTTGACTCGTTTTGGGCAAATGTACAAATAATAATGCATAAATTATTTTTTCCCAAGTGAAGTAAATTTTTTTTTTATTGTTAACATTTACTAATAACTTGTTATATGACTGTAAATAATATAAAAAATATTAAATATTAATTTTAGACAAATTTCTTTACACATTATTCTTTCACAATGCAGTCATTTTTACTGCTTTTAGGCAATATAGGTATATACTAAGTTTCAGTCTTTCTAGTGTTAAGGGGCTATATCAGTTTAAAAAAATTAAATTTTTTTGCTATATACACATGGCAAGTTGCAAAGGCTTCCAATGATAAGAAAGCGTAGGCAACATCAGGTGAGCTTCGCCTTAGGGACCCACACGTGGCCAGACAGTGGCAATTTTACGCTAATAAATTTAAGTCGCACATAGTATATACTATACTATGTATGTGTGAACCTACACCAGGAGGGCTTATACTGGTTTACACGTTTAGTTCTTGAAAAGTGTGGGTCCCAAGCATGATGGCGCTACAATATGTTGGATACGTTTTCTCTATATAGTCAAAGAGATAATAGCTTCTAAGAAATAAGAAACTCGAAGCGAATCGAGCCTTTGATTTTTTATGGAGATTGACATGACTATAAAAAAAAATATCTGAGAAATGGAAAAGAAAAAGAACCGAAGTGACTTCGAGGGATATCCTTGACCGTGATCTATGAATGGACCAATGACGTCGCGTCACCGAGTTATTTTAATATCAAAGCCTCTATTATTAACCGAAGCCCGATAGACTCGTAGAAGAATGAAACTCCGTAGATTCCTATCACAATTATTAATTCCCATGTACAATGATTTTCCGAGTTATGGTTTATTGTTGGTTCAGTTTATTATTTAATCGAGAGATTCTCGTCGTTCTCCTGTTTTGATCGGACCTGTACGAGACTGGAGGATCATCGGCACCGCGAATTTCCCGGCTCCGTTGGCCAATAATAGAGAATGACAGCTAAATCTCGCGCGTACGTTCTTATCTCGGGGTCTGGTGAACGTTGCAATTCCGACGAGCGTATCCTCCCACCCACGGCTCCCTCTCCCTTTTGTCCACCGCCGCGTCACGCGTTCGTGTTACTTGGCATTCAGCCTTGTTCTATGAACTAGGTCGACATGTGTGCGGTGCATCGACGGAGAGAGAAAGAGAGAGAGAGACAGAGTAGCCAGTTTATCTCCGTCCTTCCCGCCGGTTTTCCGGCCAAGCGTCTGCTCGCTTCCTCCTCGCGAGTGCGCCGCACCCTGTCGACGATTTTTCGCCGGTTCCGTGCTTTTTTTTTCTTTACCCCCCAACCCCCTCGCGTCTCTTCTTTCTTGTTGCATCTTCTCGTTCCTCGAATCGGTTCACAATGATCTTTTGCTTTTTCCCCCAGGGCGCCATTAGCTGACTCTCCTATATAGCTGCGACTCTTTTTTCGTCGCGTTTCACAACTTCATACCTCGGTTCCATTATTCATTTTTTCTCCTGAACTTCGGCGGTTCCCCCTTATTGGTTCACATTCTATTAACCTGCTTCCACCGTTTTTTTTTTTTCTTTCTCTCTTTCTCTCTCTCTCTCGGCTCTTTTTTACTCTTGATGACCTGATAATTCACTTTTCATCTTATTTCTGCGCCGGCTTCTTTTCACAAAGTTTTTTTTCCTTTTTCCAATGACGAGGTTTTTATTCGAGATTTTAATAACATGATAATTCAGCTTGTCTTTGAATGTGGAAATTCGATGCATCGTTCGTGTTCAGATCTTTTTATTACTGATCACATGTTCATTTTTTTATCAACTTGTTTTCATACTCACTCTTTCGTGTCGGTTTATTATTATCAGTCGTTAAGTGTATTGAGAATAATTGTGAAAATTCGATGCGTCGTTTGTATTTAAAGTTTTTATTCTCAATGACCTGATAATTTTTTACCAGCTTCATTTCGCATCGCCTTTTCATACCAGTTTTTATCATTTATTGATCCTTTCTGTTAGTCATAATACTTTCATCTGAGGATTTAATTGCATAGCAATTAAAGAAAGTATATAATTAGANCTCTTTCTCTCTCGTTGAATAGAAACCGTGTTACAGACTCTGACTCCGCTCGAGAGGCTCGCACAGAGACAAAGTAAAGAACCCGAGTCAGCAGAGCGTGTTGCGAGTCTCCTCGCCGGTACAGACCCGCGGGTCGTACCTCAGCAGTTTCGTCTTAAACTCTCCTACTTAACCGTTGCTGAGAATCGGTGAGAAATCAGTGAACCCGATTGGAGAAACACAAATTTCCACCCGTCGATTAATTCCTCTCGGAAAACCGTCCGATTTCCAGGTTGAATTTTAATCGAGAAAAAACGATAGGATTCTTTTTAAGAAAATAATTGTTTTCGTTCAATTGAAATTTTTCTCAGGCACTCGTGCCTCTGGTTTCTACAATTAATGGTGATCGCAATTAACGACTCGGATTGTAATTAAAAAAAAAAAAAATAGAGAAAGAAAGAGAGACTGATTTAATTTAAGTGCATTTGCAATTGTTATTCGCGTGGAAGGGTTTAACGGTGTCGAGGCGTGTGCGCGTGCAGATCTTCTTGGACCGTGAACTTTTAGACGGAGGCTGCGGTGACCCAGTTGCGGGTCACCAGACGGAGCGAGCACGTACAGCGGCCTGGGATTGTGCAAACGGCGTGCCGCTTATTCGGATCAATGTCGATCCCTATCGATCGCGCGAAAGTGCATCGGCTGTCTGGGAAAACGCGCGTCCCATTTTCCGATTTTCTCTCACCGTTGTTGTAACAGCATCCGATTGACCCCGTCGCCGCCGCCGCTGCCGCCGCCGCCGGTTGAACCGAGCGGCGGCGGCGCGGGGCGACCGAAAGATAAACGGCGCGGACGGGATCGCCTTTTAAACGTCTAGCCTCCTCTAGCCGTAACAATTACATAACGGCCGGCTGGCGTAACGTGCACGAAAACTGGCTGCTCTGACGTCTAGCCGTGATAATCGCGGCCTCGATGCCGGGGATCGGGGTCGACGATAGTCATCGGTTTCACCGTGAATACAGTGGAAAAATTCACTCGAGACGCGGAGAATGAGAATGATGAATGTTGCATCCAGGTCGCAACGCTTCTGCTCGTGATCGCTCTGTCCAATAATATGTACATATCCATGCAGTTTCCATTGTTGCCAATTTGAATATATATATGTTAGGTGGGTGCAAAGGTTCATGCCTGATTTTTAGATTAAATCTCATTGTAGTACCTCGGCGTAGATTATTCTTTGAACATTGTGTCAACAACGAAAGATCGTTCGTAAGTAGACTGCAGATTTTACTTATGAAATGATTAATACTACCGGCGATTCATTTGTATTTACACGTGCTTCTACTGAAGAGGTAAAAATGACTTGTTATTCAAATTAATGAGTCATAAGAAAAAACATAG
>NW_017151812.1:97983-118541 GCF_001652005.2 Ceratina calcarata
GAAAAACAGGTCGAACAATTTTATAAACCTCCTTGCTTCAAATAATTGACACAGCTTTTTATTACATGTCTTAAACTTATAGCAGAGATCTTACGTCTCATGCAACCTTAAGTGTGCAGATATTCCTGTTTGATTTTTAAAGACTCGAGTCAAGAGTATTAGCAGATTATTAGCGTTTCGGTGGTTTTTTGAAGGGGCAGTTACATCGTAATCAGTGTTAGGGTAGTCGAAGCAAATGGTATAGTCATTTCGCTTGATTAGTCTCTGGACGTAGCTGGCAGCGTCATTACACTAAATACTAGTTAGGATTAATGAAGACGTCCTGACACGTAGTAATCAGAGGAAATAATTTCTAAAGACAACTGTGTCCCATTACCAGGTGACACGGTGTCCCGGAGTACCGTCCCACGTCGTCATTAGAACTGCAGTATTTTTTTTTTTTTTTTATTTCAAGTGAAACTCTCGAAGTTAGAAGGGATTTATCGTGGACGCGATTGATGGAACGCGTAGCATCGTGCGACAGCGTGACGGTGGGCCCTCTGCGGCCAGAATCCGAAGTCTGGAGTGGCCTCGAAGAGAGGATCTAACCCAGACCTAACCCAGACCAAGCCAAGCCGGAGAAACTTGAGACGACTGGCTCTGGCTGGCTGGCTGGCGCGGCGCTTGCAGCGAGCGGTGTCGGTGTGCCTGCTGTAGGATCGATCTGATGGCCTAGTTACCAGGAGAGAGCGAGACCGCGACCCACCGAGAGGAAGAGAGACCTGGCCAGACTTGTATACCGGGTGGGGTGAAAGTCGTCGCCGGGGAGGGAAAAAGGGGGATGATTCGTGAGCTAGACGTCCAATTAATTTCCATTCGTCGATCCGAAGTCTACGACCCGCGAACATCAATCCTGCTGACGGATAGAAGGCGTCGGGTCTTTCGTGGCCCGACCGTGACGTCTTTCATGGATGTACCAGGGATGGGGAGAGGCGTGGGTGTCTCTACGGCAGAGGGTCGGGTGGGTGGATGGTGTTGATCGGAGGTCGTAGCCGGGATGCGAACCCTGGAGCGAGGACAGGCATTGACCTAGATGTCCTCTCGGCTTTCTCCATCCTCGTCATGTCCCTGCAGTGAGTCCTGCAGCCCCTCCTCCCGGGATCGGCTGCGTCGTTTTTCCTTCGGTCGCGACGGAACGTGGAAAAATTTTTGGAAAATCTCTTATCTGTGGCATATCGAAACGACGTCCTGATTCGGTGATAGGATCGGATGCTACGTCCTGCAACCCTCGTGCTACCTCGGGGTGAGATTCATTGCTGGGAGGTCGCAGCCGGGATTCGCGTCCTACAGCTAGGCCAGCCTAGGCATTGACCTAGATGTCCTGTTTGCGTCTCTAATCTTATTTCGTCTCCATTTCCTCGTCACCCATTCGTATTAACCCGTCACACTTTATTCTGTTCATATTCCAACTCGTGGGTCTGACCATGAACGTCTCAATCTACTTATCATTTCATTTTTTCCCTTGGAATTTTAAAACGAGTTTTCTAATTAAAATAATATTCACGTGGAAAAAGTAATTTCGTTTAAACATAATTCTACTCGCCTCGTTTATACTTAAACAAGTTTTATAATTAAAAAGAAACGCAGTTGAATTACACGTCTCCGGGTATGCATGAATTAAAACGGAATTTAAAAAGAGGAATAGGTTTCACGTGAAATCAGGGAATCAGAAATAGAGCGGAGGTGTTTCTTGCATTCCTGGAGGAATCCTCAAGTCCAGGGGTTGGGAAACAGGATTACGATTTGCCAGGGGCGTTCTATCGATTCGTCCAGGTTCCACTCTAGTTTCCATTGGAATTCAGATTTCAATACAAATACTCCAGTGTACATAAATAAGAATGTTCTCCTTTCATTTAGATTATAAATCTTTGAGATTCTCTCGGTGGATTATTTATAAATATTTCTTTTTTAGAAAACTGTTTTTAATCGAACTGATTTCTATATGCAATAATTGGTTGTGATATGAATTAAAAAAAAATTCAGATTGAAATTTATTTTTTCTCTCCAATAATTATTGTATGTTTTATATTTAAAAATTCTTGTCCACCATTCGTGCATTTAAATCGATTACATTTGCTGTACGTCCGATTGCTCTACGAACGCGCCAAGTCCAATTCTAGTGAAGTATAATATTTCACACCGCATTTACGTATGATATCGCTGTTAACTCTAAACTGGAATGGAAACATATCGAGTCTGGTAGCCGTAGTTAAAATTCGATTCGACGGCGTTAATGCGAGAAAAACGTCGACGCGCTACCTGTTGATATATAATTTCGCGTCGCGGAACGTCGTCGCGACGCGTCCACCCGACTGTCCGGTCCTGCAGCCGCGCTATCCCGCGTTCAATTTGCGATTCGCCGCGCACGTCCAGCCCCCGACATGAATTCAATATCCGTAATAATATCCGGACGTGTTTCGATATCGCGGCCGTGTGTTTCTCCTCTCTCGACTTTCTCGAGTGTCGAGAAAAAAGGGCCGGCCACTTTTCAGCCGCAATTATCGGAAATTGAACTGCCTACCGGATTTTCAAGAACAACTCGTTCCCGCTTCGTTATTAATAATGATTTTCAATTAAATCAACCAGTCTGGGAGAGAAATACAAATTATTTCGCTTGTACGAACGGCGGTAGAATTCTGATTCAGTGGAGAGGCGGTGCTGACGTCGCGTCGGTGACAGATAGTTCCAACGGTAGTGATCTATCGATCAGACCGGTGTCGTTTGATACCGGGTCGTGTAGCCGAAAACAGCGATTTATTAATCACCGGCCTGTCACTGGGAACACGCACGGCCGACTTCTGACAATAGCTGGTTGCTGCTAGACAGACCATGTGTCACCGACAGAACAAGTTTGCGTTGCACGTCGTTCCGGCCTGAATAATCAATTATTGAAGTTGCGGCGGCGGATTGATCCAAATATTTGGACTCGTCGCGATGATTGAATCAATCTCCACTGCGACGACGTTCTGATTCATTAACGCGGATGCCTTTCATCCAGCAAGCTCTGCCTCTCAGAATAATTGAGTTTGCGATTACAACATAAATGAGAAACAGGCAATTTTGTATAAAATATTGAAATATTTTTTAAATCGATGTATGAAAATGTTTAATTAAATTTCCTCCGCCACTGATTGCCACCCTTGATTTTTTTCTCACTGAGAATGTTGAGACATTCGTGGCACGTGGCGTTATTTAGATTCGTTGCCATAACGTCCTTAAATGAAATTCCGAAAACGTGACGAGCCGTGGGCCGACGGAACACCAGGAAACGGTTTAGGTCCGTTATTGGGCCAGGCGGGGGGTCGCGAGAAGTGGAGGGATGAACAGGTAAACAAAAGAGTCTCGGACGGAACGAGACTGGAGGTGGTCGGAGGCGAAGCGCGCCGCAATCGGAATTCTCGGTCGTCGTTTTTTGGGGCCAGGTAGGCCGGAGCTGCGTAGAAAGTCGCGGGCCCCGTCGGCCTACCATTGGTCACCGTTTCAAGGCCCACGGGGCCCCGGCGGTGGGGAACGTTTGGGCGAACTGCGTCACGTCGTCGCTCGTCTCCTCGAATCGCGCGTTCCACGTCGATTCGCGAGCGTTTCTTCCCATTTTCTCAGGGAAGTCCCGGGCACGTTTTACAATCCGTCTCGACGATGTAGTTGCCGCGAATCGAAACCGGATTTCGCGGTCCGCGTGAATTTACGGAATTTGTGCTGTGCTCCAGTGAAACGGGTTCACGAGGCTCAACTGTGTGCTCGCAGATGTGTCGACGAGTTCGTAGTTCCCCTTGGAATATTAAATGTGACGTCTGATAGGTGCTCGGAAGTGTTCGGGGAATGGAGTTGTTATAAAATAATCAGAAACCGAAGGTACTTTCTCGTTTATTGGCAATGCAAATTTTACTTCGTGAGCGAATCGCAAAAACGACGGGTCCACGTGACCGTCACTTTCACTCGGCATTGCTCGCCGCGAACGCATCCCACGATCGAACGAGCCTTCGCCATCGATATAGAAATGCGTCGTTCAACAGCCATCCTTCAGGCGCGACTTCTGTCGCAATCGTTTTCTCTCTCAATCGTTCGATGCAATTTCTACACGATCATCTCCTCCCCCCTTCGTTCCGTTTGATCAAATTTAATGTCAAGAACAGAGCACCGTGTGCATTCGTCGGACCAAAATTAGTATTAAAGAATCGACTTTGTAATCGGATCGGAATTGTTTAACTAATCGTCGCTCGCAGCAGTGGAAGTTTATTGGCCCTGGCGCGTGAATTTCAGCCGACTGAGAGTTTAGATCAGAGGACCAAGAATATCCAGCTCGCAGTTTCATCCGATCGTTCGACCGTATCATTACCCGTGATTTCTTCACGCAAAAGGAAATTGCGGGCAACGATTATTTAAGAAATTTATTCGATAACTCACGTGTCTTCCTTATTTTATTCGCAACGAGGATCGGCCTGTTTACTGCTGAATCCAACGCGTTACCTACCGCAGTGGTGGATCGTGGCATGACAGAAAACGGTCGCGTCCTTTCTGATAACTTATCGAGATCCGTTCTCGATAAGCCGAGAGACTGTTAATTGATAATGCGGTAGGCAGAGGCCGATTGAAATGCAAATTCTGGGTACACTGAACCCTCAAGTGGCCCTAATCTCAGTCACTGGTATTACTGAAATTCTTGTAATTGCGATTATCTTATCAGATAACGAGAAGAGACACGTAATTCGTTGATGCGGTAAACAATTTCGAGGAGAATTTTGTGAGAATCGTCTAACCAGTTTGAAATAATTTGTTGCAGATACCTCAAGACGGTAACGGGCGATCCAGCATGCATTTGGAGCCTCCGTTACGGGCGGAGTTCAAGATGCGGTAGAGGAAGTCCCTCGAGAATCTACGGAACAGTTCTAAGCACCCATTCGTGATACATAGAATACAAAGCATAAGCACTCGCATAATAGCAATTATAGCACCCCCTCGAGGAGACTCGTTCATATCCAATAGAAACGAATAGCTTGCTCAAACTAGAGCATCCGAAAGCTCACTGGTCGACGCTCAGGAGGAACCTGGCGCCCCTGACCGACGGACACCACTGCCTTCCAAGACTTGCTTCGGGTCGCGAACAGACCACGAACCAACCGGCCGACGACTACCACCCATCGCGCTTAACAGGGAGACCCGTTTCGGAAGCCCGGCTTCGCCCGAACTCGCGGAAGGGACTTTTAAGCGGCGAGTGAACCACAAAGGAGCGAGCAGCGAGAGGAGCCGTCACGGTGGCCAGCTTAGTGAGCGGCAACGTAGCGGTGCGTTACGATGAGGCGTCGGGAGTGGTTGGCACGGGGGGTGTCGTGTTGGCAGCCACTTCCAGGTTAGCCGCTGCGGATCCGGCCACGTCCAGCATGGACACCAGCGACTCCAGCATGGACACGACTAACGGGGTACCGGGCGCCGGGGTGGGCGCGATAGTGTCCGGCGCGGCGTCCTTGACGCTGGTCAAGGCCGAGACGCCCGAACTACTCGCGGGCACGTCGGCGACGCCCGGGTCGGTCACCGGGCCGATAGCCGGTGCAACCGCGGGCCTCTTCGCCGGTATAACCGGCAGTAAAACCGGTCGGCCGGACGACTGGCTGTCGACGAACAGCCCCGGCTCGCCGTCCGCCACCCTACAGGCGCAGCACGTGGTGTTCGCCAATGCCCAACAGCTGACGGACTCCCAGCAGCAGCAGCCCCCGTTGGCGCACTCCAGCCCCCTCGCCCATCAGCAGCAGCCCGGCAGCAACAACGGATACGCCAGCCCCATGAGCACCAGCAGCTACGATCCTTACAGTCCCAACAGTAAAATAGGTGAGCTGCAATCCGTTATAAACTGAATTCTTGTTTTGGATCCGACTATTATTTTATTAGTCTGTCGTGAATTAGAGGGGTTTACCAGTTTTCATCATTAAGTATGATGTATTATTTCTACATTAACTAACTAACTAACTCGTACAACGAGTACATTAGAACTGAAGTTCTAATCGAAATCACACTACTCTCTCGTGACTTGATCATGTCACGAATTTTTGGATATTTCACACAAACATTGATACAACTATAGTTACTCATGGCGATTCGATAAATATAATTTAACAAGCCTGATCACGGCTAGAATTTTTCGAATTGATGACGCGTGATTCCGCGATAATAGAAGAAGGTACGCGGATCCGAATGCCGCTGAGGCATCCGCGAGAGAGCATAGGAGACACGAGGAATTCAGTGCACGCGTTTCGCGTTTCTTTCTGTCGGCGGACTGCGAGAAAAAGAGAGTGAAACGTCGACGGCGAGCAGCCGGATGTGACGTCACCGGCCGCGTTCTCCTCTCACGCGGGCTCTCTCCGTTTTTCCCCCCCCGTCCGTCCGTCGCGTCGCCCCGCCGCGTCTCCCGTGTCCACTTCCGTCAATCCGAGTGATTGCTTGCACTACTGCCATACTGCACCGTTCTCTCGCGTGCGCTCGCGTCCCTGCACGCGAACAAGTCGAAGCCACCGCATTTAACGACGATCGCGATACGCAGCAACGATGGGCGCCGACGATAACCCGGCCGTTAGTCTACTCTTAACGTCGGCAGCCCTTATCGAGGACTTATTACGTTCCCCGAGACGTAAAACGCAAATTGGGTTAGCGAGAAAAATTCGTGCAGTTTTAATTCGGTGAAAACGGCCGGGCGTTCTCTGTTCATGGAAAATCGATTACTCGTTCGCGGAGGGGCTAATTGCTGGCCTGCTATCTGTCCAGAATTTCTTAAAAGCTTTTTTTTTTTTTTTTAAGCAAGAGAACAAAAGGGGACAAAGATGAATGCGAGGCGGGGTTTGTCAGGGAGTGATTCAACCGTGGTCTCCGCGTGGAGAAAATTTTCGTGCGCCAAACGAGGCCTTAATAAGGCCGAGCCTTACCCTCCTTATTCTCGCGAACAAATGAAACCGTTCGCCAGATAAATGGTACCGAGTACAAAGCCAGGGAATATAGTATTTAACGTTAATGAGCACGTTTCCAATATCTGATAAATATTTTTCTCAAGTGTTCCTCCTTAAATATATATATATAAAGGCCGTTAAATATAAATAAGACAAAGCTTTATGATTGTTTTATTTAGAACGCGTTTAGAATTGTTGAGGTACTAAAATAGCGCGAGGAATTTGCAAAAATTCTGAGTTCTCAGACCAGCTGATCGACGAGGAAGCGATTTAAAAATAGAGTTGAACGTTCCTCTGCCCAGCGACGTGTGCTAATTGGCAAGGGTGCAACTTTTCCAACGCCGTTTCCCGGGGGTGTACGCGGCCCTTTTTTTTATTCGGCCGAATCATCGATCCCTCATCGGCGTAATAACTTTTCTTCGCGAGGAACGTTTGAATTTTTTTTCCCTCCGTGTACCGCGAGATGTTCGCCTCGCTGATTCATCCTTTTGCTTTCGTTCTTTGTCGATTAGCCGCACGCCAGCTCGTTACATTGATAAATTATGTCCCGACAATCGCTCGCTATCGGTGCAACTCGACTTTCCACTTATACTGTTCGTTTCTTTTTTCCACTGTTTCAACAATTACTATTTTTTATCGTTATGAAAAGGACTTTTAATTTTGATCTGTAAACGACGCGTCTCGGTCGTTCGATAGGAAGCGTTATACGTGCAAACAGGTTGCTGCAGGTGAACGAGTCTCATACTAATTTCCCGGAACAGTACGTTCCATTTAGTCGCGCTTATGTGGGCTGTGACATTGATTACGAAACGAAGCCCATTATCGAACGGTCTCCAAGCGGTTTCTGCCACGATATGGACGTTGCCCGATTCAACCCGCATAGCCAGCGACAGTAGATAAAAAGTCTCTCGCAAAATTTCAAATACGTTTTTTTTTTTAGGAATCGAAATAAATTGGAATAAACGGCGAGGCACGGTGGAAAAATCGTCTCCGTAATAATTCGTCTGGCTGAAAGAACGTTGCGCACATGATGATCCGCGTTTCCCTTTTTCCACGGCCCCGGTCTGAGAACCCGCGTCGATTTTCCACCGACTAATAGCGGGTGGTGCCTCGTTGTGTGCGAACGTACAGCAGGATGCAGATACGGCCTTGAGTGGCGATGCACGAACGTGTGCGTGTGCGGCTGGTTCGCGTGAGCGATGTTTTATTTAGAACGCGTTTAGAATTGTTGAGGTACTAAAATAGCGCGAGGAATTTGCAAAAATTCTGAGTTCTCAGACCAGCTGATCGACGAGGAAGCGATTTAAAAATAGAGTTGAACGTTCCTCTGCCCAGCGACGTGTGCTAATTGGCAAGGGTGCAACTTTTCCAACGCCGTTTCCCGGGGGTGTACGCGGCCCTTTTTTTTATTCGGCCGAATCATCGATCCCTCATCGGCGTAATAACTTTTCTTCGCGAGGAACGTTTGAATTTTTTTTCCCTCCGTGTACCGCGAGATGTTCGCCTCGCTGATTCATCCTTTTGCTTTCGTTCTTTGTCGATTAGCCGCACGCCAGCTCGTTACATTGATAAATTATGTCCCGACAATCGCTCGCTATCGGTGCAACTCGACTTTCCACTTATACTGTTCGTTTCTTTTTTCCACTGTTTCAACAATTACTATTTTTTATCGTTATGAAAAGGACTTTTAATTTTGATCTGTAAACGACGCGTCTCGGTCGTTCGATAGGAAGCGTTATACGTGCAAACAGGTTGCTGCAGGTGAACGAGTCTCATACTAATTTCCCGGAACAGTACGTTCCATTTAGTCGCGCTTATGTGGGCTGTGACATTGATTACGAAACGAAGCCCATTATCGAACGGTCTCCAAGCGGTTTCTGCCACGATATGGACGTTGCCCGATTCAACCCGCATAGCCAGCGACAGTAGATAAAAAGTCTCTCGCAAAATTTCAAATACGTTTTTTTTTTTAGGAATCGAAATAAATTGGAATAAACGGCGAGGCACGGTGGAAAAATCGTCTCCGTAATAATTCGTCTGGCTGAAAGAACGTTGCGCACATGATGATCCGCGTTTCCCTTTTTCCACGGCCCCGGTCTGAGAACCCGCGTCGATTTTCCACCGACTAATAGCGGGTGGTGCCTCGTTGTGTGCGAACGTACAGCAGGATGCAGATACGGCCTTGAGTGGCGATGCACGAACGTGTGCGTGTGCGGCTGGTTCGCGTGAGCGACGCACGCACCCACACGTGCTGGAAAATGAGCACCACGTGTGTGCTACGCGGCGTCAAGCTGGTGTGCGTGACGCGTTTCTAGCGTGCGTACACACTGGCGACGCACGAGGTTAATACTACCCGGAGTAGCGTACGTATACTGCGCGTTATTTCCAAGCTACGAGCTCGTCCGACTGTTCTTTCATAATTTGCATTGACAATTTTTTATAGAAATTTCTTTGGAATCAGGAAAATTCGGGATTAAGCGTTTCGTTCCTCCGTTGAGTTTCGACGTGTTCGTTTCTCGTCTGTTTAATATTATTTAACGAGAATTGAGAGGCTTTTGATGTGAAGCTAGGACGACGCGTTTCGTGATGAGATGCGAAGCCTTCACGCATCGATACCTGACACAGCCGGGCACGCAGGAATCGTCGCGTGATATCGATTCATACGGGAGATTAAGTGCGACAGTTACGTAAATGCTCGCGGGATTCTCTCTCTCTCTTTCTCTTTCTCTTTCTCTCTCTGGTTTTGTCTCGTACAGAGCTCAGTCCCGTGTCTGTATACGCGCGCGCGCGAAACGCCGCTGATGGGACGAGGTTAATGACAATATGTCGGACTGCCACGGTTCCTCCCACGCACCGGCTGCACTGGCCCATATAATTATTATTCCGACTCGCGCGCACCAGAGACACGCACACTCCGTGGCTCCCATTTAATTTTTACCGTCGGTGTGTACACGAGAGCTGTTTTTGCGCGGGAAGGCCTGCCCCTCTGGTATCCGGTTATTTCGCGCTGTTTACTTCTCTCTTTACGATCCTGCCTCCTCCTCCTCCTCCTTGCCTAGGCCTCGTACAACTCCCTCCCCCGCGGTTTTTACCGACGGCCTCGCTCGCCAGAACTCGTGATGGAGTTTTAAGTCGAATATAATTTGCAAGAATCCACTCGTTCGTCTCTTTGTATTATTCGTGATCTTCCAATGTAGTTTTCAGGCTTTTGAGTCGTGTCCTTCGATCGGACTTCCGGCGACCTTCCGGTCGGTAGCCGCCTCCGGTTTAGAGAGCCGGAAGTCACTCTGGAGGCGGCAGTTCGCGAAAGCTGTCTGGTGGGGATCTACCAGTCGGGGACCTATGCAAATTTAATGTACACTAGTAGGCTAATGTGTAGAGAATTGTTGTATCGCGCCAAAGGTGTTGCATCTTAAAGTAAACGTCCCATTTTCTCTTCACGTTACAACTTCTACTCACTAACTATACAATTAAAAAGTAGTATACAGATAAAAATCAGTATANTTTTTATACTGTTTCCTAAAACGTGAATTTACATAGTATATAACATTAACCATGTGTATACACGCCGCTCCAGCCTCTGTTGCATTTGACATATATTCTGGCCACGTTATCTCGTTTCCTCCGATACATAAAACAGCTATAAATATTCATTAAAGAAACGTTGAACGCGAGACTGTTTTCTTAAAAGAAAAAAGAGTGTATCTATGCAATTTCATCGGTTCCACGTTTCGCTGACGCGTACATACGCGCGTTGCCAGGGCAGACATGATCGCGTCGATGCGCAACGTGACCGAGGAGAGAGCATCGGGACGTGTTCTATATTTACCAACGGTTCGCTTATCAGCCGCTTATCAGCGAGACAGACGGAGGAGGCGACTCCTCTCTCTGCGCCGCGGCAAACACCCGCCGCTTTCACCTCCTCGCACCCCTGCTGCACCTTTCCACCGTGTATTTTTATCACGCGGCTCTCTTTCTCTTACGTAACTTTCGAATCGCACTCCTCTTCGTTTCTTTCTTCGTTTCGATCGAATCGATACGTTCGGTCATTATAGATCTCGCATACACACGACGATCGGTGTTGTATTTCGTTTTTTTTTTTTCTTTCGATTTTTACGAAATGGTCGTTGTGCGAACAACGTGCGTGGTTGATGTAGGTCGTCGGTGCGTAATCAGTCAGTCGCTTCGCTTTATCAGGGCCGCTATCGGCGTATCATCTGTGCGGGCCATGCCTGACCCACATCGGTCGGTGGCCAATCGAAATCGCGAGCGGAGCCTCGAATTTTCACGGTGACTCACGCGTTTCCCGCTGGAATTTTTCCTTATCTCCTCTGACCGATAAACGTCTCGGCTAGAATACCGAAACCTCACGATGATATTTACGAAGATTTATCGGCGATGCACGAATAATTTTGTTTGCTTGGAAAGTTTCATTTGCAGAAGATTTGCTCGTGCCAGCCGTTTCTGGAACCCGGCGAAGATACGCCAGTATTTCGCTGGATCGCTCGTCGTAAACCGTGATTTATAGGGAGTCACCCCCTGGAACTTGGCTAGAAAAGGATTGGCCCATTTCGCAGTTGTTAGGCGGCAACACGCGAGGTTAGCTGCTTCCGGAAGCGAGCTGTAGTTCGGAGGCGGCGATAGACCGAGTTCCTGTTGCGAGCCGCTCGTTTCGTATCATTACCGGAAGGCCGTACCTATTTTCTTATATTTAGATTCGTTCCCAAGTCGGAATTCCTACATAAAAAGTCTCCGATATTTTCACATCTCAACGAATACCATTTTACATTTCAAGATCTAATTAAAACCGTTTTAAATTAATTGAGATTGCTATAAAAAATCGAAGACCAAATTTGGATTGTTTAAAGTATTTATTAATGCTCGATAAATTCATCGTGTATTTTATTGAATTATAGAGAGCGTCGAGTGGAAGCTATTGGTAACAGCGAAAACAGGTGGAGGAAAATAGTCGAAGTCGATGACCAAAGCGAGGCCTGTGAATTTAGGTCGCACGGTATCGGTCCGGTTGCGAGGTGCGGGCGCCAGGACGTACTTTACCTGGGCTTATCGCAATTCCGCGTTATCACGGTCAGATAAGGGCACCCCCGTACCCACGACTCGGCCAGGTAACCGATCACGCCTGCCATCCAGCTTGCAATTTTCGCGAATTTCTCTCGGCCACGTGGTCCCAATCGCGTGATTCCCGAGTTTGAATATCTTCAATCGAAAGCATAGAATTTGTCGTTGATTTCAAACGAGTCAGGGAAAGTTATTTTTTGCCACGAAGAGCGGGAAAAAAATTTATGAAAGGAATCGTAAAAGTTCGAGGGAAGAGGAAGGGGGCGACGGTCTTCTGTTCCATGACGAGAATAGATATTTCGTCGGAGATACCGAGGCCAATTTCTGCTGTTTATTGACGGCGACGGTCGTAAATGAAACGATTGCCTTCGATCGAGGGTTATCATATTTTTGTCTCTACTGTTTTCGGTGCAAACAAACTCCTTCTCGTCAGTCTTTCATGTCTAACAAAATTTAATATAATAATTGTTCTCTTTAGACGTTTCAAGTCTTTTGTTCTAAAGTTGTGTAATAGAATTATCGTATTCGATCTTATTCCTCCTAAAAATAGATTTTAGGATATTTTCTTCCTTTAAAGACGATTTATTCGAGGTATCGATTCAAATTATACGATTTTATTCGTTCAATAATTGCTATCACATTTAAGAGTGGATTTTGGGGTAAAGGAATGATACAGAAAGAACGGCTGTGTTTCTTTTAAAGACATTTTATTTGAGATTAGTGTACATGATTCTATTCTGAAGAGGAATTTCTAAACTTCATTAAATGATTTTAAAAACTCGAGGGTAATAAACCCGCGAGGTGCTGCCATCTGCCAGCGAAGACGAAGCGTCGACTCCGCGAAATTTCGCGAGCAGATGGCAACACCGTTCGTCTTGGCGGCCGAGTGAGTTCGAGAGCTCCGCGAAAAATTGTGAGGTGTGCAAAAAAGTGGCGAGCGTTTATCAAGCTGCAGAGAACGATACTTGAGCAGAAAATTGGGTAAGTGAATTCACCTAATCAATGCGCAGCTATAAGCGCGCGGGATCGTCGACTCCGATCCAGTCACGTTGTCTCTGCGAAATTTCTTAACCTATGCAAATGCACGTGCCCCGTGACGCAATATTTTGATCAGCGTCGAATTGGAACGATATCCGACTAAACGCTGCGTTGTAAATGATTTCAATTGCATTTTTATGAATCATTCATTACAAGCTGTTGAATTTATAAATTATTCATTGCGATCAGAAATCTCGATTCAGATGCACGTATCCATCGGACGATGCATTCTCGTTAGACTATGGTACAGTCCATTTTCTGGATCGTGCAAAGATCGAGGATACGAGATTCGATTTCGATTGCCATTAGTACTAAAAAGGTGTGTTGGGTGAAACGTTAGATGATTAGGAACGGGAAGAGGCGTCCTCGGTTTACGAGGACACGGGATCGGCTAGGAAGGAATGGCGTTTACTTGGCGCACTCGCTTGACCAGTTTTTATAAGCTTTGGTCCGCCTCGCGGGTTTTGCGATGTCAGCCTTCAAACAGGGAATCAATTTTTAGACGAAATTTACAAAGAATCTCTGGTATTAGTCAACCTGCAGTTAAATGTATATCTTCATTAAATATGCAATGTTTGATTATAGTCATTGTTACTGGAAATAATAGGAATAAGAATTCGTAGGATATTTTAATTTTATTTATTCAGCAGTCATGCTTGCAAAGAAACTATTTAGTAATATTTAGCACACTTTCTCAATAAGTTCTGAAAGAGGGACAGCTGTCTCAATACGTATAATCTTAAAACGGTTTCACTTTTTCCTGCGGTGAAAATTGGCGAAAGGAAATGTTCGCTCGGAACAAGAAACGATCGACGCATTGTCTGAACGTCCGTAAAAGGCGTACTTTTCCTCTCGACCGGTGTAACACTCGGAAACTATGTTAACGCCAAGTTTCATTCCTCCAGAGAACGGAACCTCTGATTAAATCCCCGGATTTTTAGCGAACCGATACAATTCCTATATCAGACACAGAGAATCTGGTCTCTGATATTCCCCTGAGAATAATGACAATGGAACAGGAGTGATGTTTGTGATACTAAGGGAAAATAGTGAAACGAGGAAACGTGGGCAAAGGAATGTCTCTATGACAAATAAATCGGTATGCTAATGAAGGAATTCCATTCTCCTGCAATCACGGTGGTTAACAAACGTTATAGACATGCAAATTGCATAATATACTATGCATAAAAGTACTCGGTTCATAAATATATTAAACCGGCAGCCAGTTTTTAGTCCAGGTTTGTAGTAACTCTACTACTGCGTAGGTTTATAGCGTAAATAAACACGCAGCCAAGTGTGATCTATAAAAATATTGTAACCAATCAATTCCGGTCAACATAATTATTGTTCCATATCTATTTCTACCGTTCATAAGCGACTGTAGTCTATAAGTTGAACAGCTGAATCGATGAAAATAAGTATCGTTTGGTAAGAGTGTAACCAGGCGAAGAAACGGATACGAGGGGGTAACGAAGGACCCACAGTTTCGACAATGAGCTCGATTACGAAATGGTAGGATCGTTACGAAAGCGTGACAGAATCGTGTTACGAAATCGGTCCAGATCCTGTCCACCGGGCAGGCCGTAAATAACTCGCTATGACACGGGAGTCCTTTAGTCGGTCCTTGAACACTTCCTCTTCCCTTTTCAACGCTACGCGATCCGAACCGTGACGTTCTCCGTCAGGATTCGTCAATAATTGTATGTACAAACTTGAAATACTAGTTTGGAACGTTGGCTGGTAGCGGACGAACATGTGGAATCGTGAAAGGAAAACGTTTTACGAGCAGACGCCGAGGCCTATTCTCACGGAACCCGCGCCGCGCACGGTAGTCCCGTGTCTCGTGTCGCGCGAACCTAGCGTAACAGCAAACAACGACCAGCCGTGCTGCTGCTGCTGCTGCTGGTCGCGGTGCAGGAGCAGGAGGCTAATTGCGTTTTTCTTTGACTCACGGCGAGCGCACACCGGTTCCCTTACAATTACATCGCGGACACGAGTGGGAAGCGAGGAATTAGCGTGATCGTCACGGCGGCTTCCTCCGGCGTTCTCTGCCAGCCGGAAAAACCGAATTCATTCCGTGCGAAAATTAATGATCGCAATCAGAAACCAGTTGACATTGAATAATCGCGAAAGAAGCGAACGGACGGTGGAGAAAAAAAAAGTTCTGTCCGCTCGGTCGTTATTCCTCTCTGTTTTTCTCCTTGCGTCGCTCGCCCGGGCGGCGGGAGGCGAGGGGGGGGGGGCGTCAGCGAGGGAAGGGTATCCTTGAAGCGGAACATTGTCCCCGGACATTTTTTGCTCCCCACGAGACGCACGAACACGGTTTCTGACGTTCGTCGAACAGGACTCGACGCGAGAGATTCCCCAATTCCGTTCGACTGGCAATTTATTTTTCCGACAGTTGGTTCGACTACCCGGCTCGAGTCTAGAAACTTTTCAAACTTACCCGAGAACCGTTTTGAGGAACTCTCGGGGGCCTCGGATCGGTCGTAGAAACTTCGCCCTCAGTTTTAACGACGGTTCGGTGTAGGCGCGCGAGCGATGGATTTTCACACGAGCAGCCCGGAATGCGGCGCGCTTGTGCTCTGCCAAGAAAATGGTCGGGCCGATTCTCTCTCCGCGGTACTACGGTATCACGGGGCTACGACACTTATCGCGCGAATCTTTGGAATTCGCCACGTTCAGCCTGGCTGTTTGTTCGCGGCCGTTTTCTCACGCGCCGCGCACAATGCCGGAATCGTCTCAGCCACGTTTATTCCTGCTCGACGTAAAAACGATCAGGTTTCATTACGAGAAGAGCAGAAACATCAAATTTCTCTAACTCTTCATTTTGCTTAAAACTTAAAGAGTCGTCGATTATTAACGATGACTGCGAATTTTTATAGAAAAGATCTTTTAGGGTGAGAATTTAGCAAATGAGTTTTAATAATAATTTCTTTTAAGCCTCTAAATATCATGGCATGAATTTTCCTATTTTGCTCGGTGTATTAAATCTGTAGAAACTCGAATTTTAAACGGATTTCTTAAGGGAATCGAAGTTTTCAAGATTGTGGAAAATCTCTTTCCGTACTTTCGTACAAAGTTAAGGATTCTTCAATGCCTTGAAAGTTTGCATCTTAGAGGACTTATTTCTAATAGTCGGAACAATGAATTAGTAATTAAAACAGCAATAAAAGGAAGCTTTTCTTATATTTATTCGAGATCTTAAAAATAATCAAGACGATCACTTCTAGTTTCAATCTTCGAATCAGATTGTAAGTTTTAGGTCCCAAGTGAGACGGAACTTAGGTGATCGTCGATGGTTTGTTTTAAGTATGATTGAAATCAAGTGGGAACAGACCAGGAAAGTCGTGGCTATATGGAGCGATACACGGGTTCGAAGAAACTGAGTCTGAGGCAGGGGCAGCAGGTGTAGGTGCAGCGTTAGACCGAGGAATGTAGGTGAGCCTTTCAGTGCAACGAGCACGTTACGCGAAGTACACGTAACAGCGGGCCGCCGAGTGTGGGAAAGTGAGGAAGCTGGCCTCGAACTCAGACCTCAACCTTCTCTCCTAGCTGCAACCTCGTTCCTCCTTTTCCACCGGTCTAACTGGCCTGCCTTTCGAGTTACCAACCAGAACTCCGTCTGCCCTAGCCAAGCAGTTACACGCTGTGCGTGCACATGTAAGCCTTGTCGCAGCACGCATTTAGACCGATGCTTTTCCCCGACTGGTCGCACGGGTTTTCTCTGACCTCCGTGCCGGATTTTCCGAGCCATGAATGAGACACATTTCTTCAAACCATTCGAATATTGTTGTAGTTTCAAACCGACGTTCCACGATTAAGGTGCAATTAAAACATTTTCACACTGTCTGAAATGGTTACAAATAATTTATGGCAAATTTATTGCACAGATAGTGATGGAAATTGTTCATCTATCTTCGGTCCAGACGTAAATAGTGAAGGAAGCGGTGGCAGTAATTTTTCCTCTAAATGAGGAATTTCTGGAATCAATTTGATTTAAGATTGCCATTATCTCTGTACCCAGTAACGCAGGATTCCTACGGTTCGAAACAAGCGGGCGACGAAGCGGGGGTGAACCGCGACGAACTTGGAATAAATCGTCCCTCGAAGCTGAGAAATTCACATCGGATTTATGATTTTAACAGCTCCGCACAGAGAGATTTAAAACCCGCGAAACGATTTGCATTCGTTTTAAAGTCCTGCCGCGGAGCGAGGATCTTTTGTTCACGCGAAAAGCGATAAATCGAGCCGGGGGGGAGAAAAAAAAGAGAACACCGGTGCGTTACGTGCTCGGGTTTCCGGGGAGATCATTTTCGCTGTGGAAAACGCTGGGTCAGGGTCGTGAATTGCGATTCGGCGCCGCGGTTACTCCCGCCGAAAATTAGGTTACCGGTGTCCCATAAAACTTGCCCGGTTATAAATCATCCAAATTGCATAATAACTGCGTTACCGGCATCAAAGGCTAACAATGAACCGCAGGAAATAAAAGCGAATACCAATTTTCAGCTCCCATTGCATAGTAAATCTAGTCAAACATTTCTCATAATTACTGCAGATTTTTATACNAGCGAGGGAAGGGTATCCTTGAAGCGGAACATTGTCCCCGGACATTTTTTGCTCCCCACGAGACGCACGAACACGGTTTCTGACGTTCGTCGAACAGGACTCGACGCGAGAGATTCCCCAATTCCGTTCGACTGGCAATTTATTTTTCCGACAGTTGGTTCGACTACCCGGCTCGAGTCTAGAAACTTTTCAAACTTACCCGAGAACCGTTTTGAGGAACTCTCGGGGGCCTCGGATCGGTCGTAGAAACTTCGCCCTCAGTTTTAACGACGGTTCGGTGTAGGCGCGCGAGCGATGGATTTTCACACGAGCAGCCCGGAATGCGGCGCGCTTGTGCTCTGCCAAGAAAATGGTCGGGCCGATTCTCTCTCCGCGGTACTACGGTATCACGGGGCTACGACACTTATCGCGCGAATCTTTGGAATTCGCCACGTTCAGCCTGGCTGTTTGTTCGCGGCCGTTTTCTCACGCGCCGCGCACAATGCCGGAATCGTCTCAGCCACGTTTATTCCTGCTCGACGTAAAAACGATCAGGTTTCATTACGAGAAGAGCAGAAACATCAAATTTCTCTAACTCTTCATTTTGCTTAAAACTTAAAGAGTCGTCGATTATTAACGATGACTGCGAATTTTTATAGAAAAGATCTTTTAGGGTGAGAATTTAGCAAATGATTTTTAATAATAATTTCTTTTAAGCCTCTAAATATCATGGCATGAATTTTCCTATTTTGCTCGGTGTATTAAATCTGTAGAAACTCGAATTTTAAACGGATTTCTTAAGGGAATCGAAGTTTTCAAGATTGTGGAAAATCTCTTTCCGTACTTTCGTACAAAGTTAAGGATTCTTCAATGCCTTGAAAGTTTGCATCTTAGAGGACTTATTTCTAATAGTCGGAACAATGAATTAGTAATTAAAACAGCAATAAAAGGAAGCTTTTCTTATATTTATTCGAGATCTTAAAAATAATCAAGACGATCACTTCTAGTTTCAATCTTCGAATCAGATTGTAAGTTTTAGGTCCCAAGTGAGACGGAACTTAGGTGATCGTCGATGGTTTGTTTTAAGTATGATTGAAATCAAGTGGGAACAGACCAGGAAAGTCGTGGCTATATGGAGCGATACACGGGTTCGAAGAAACTGAGTCTGAGGCAGGGGCAGCAGGTGTAGGTGCAGCGTTAGACCGAGGAATGTAGGTGAGCCTTTCAGTGCAACGAGCACGTTACGCGAAGTACACGTAACAGCGGGCCGCCGAGTGTGGGAAAGTGAGGAAGCTGGCCTCGAACTCAGACCTCAACCTTCTCTCCTAGCTGCAACCTCGTTCCTCCTTTTCCACCGGTCTAACTGGCCTGCCTTTCGAGTTACCAACCAGAACTCCGTCTGCCCTAGCCAAGCAGTTACACGCTGTGCGTGCACATGTAAGCCTTGTCGCAGCACGCATTTAGACCGATGCTTTTCCCCGACTGGTCGCACGGGTTTTCTCTGACCTCCGTGCCGGATTTTCCGAGCCATGAATGAGACACATTTCTTCAAACCATTCGAATATTGTTGTAGTTTCAAACCGACGTTCCACGATTAAGGTGCAATTAAAACATTTTCACACTGTCTGAAATGGTTACAAATAATTTATGGCAAATTTATTGCACAGATAGTGATGGAAATTGTTCATCTATCTTCGGTCCAGACGTAAATAGTGAAGGAAGCGGTGGCAGTAATTTTTCCTCTAAATGAGGAATTTCTGGAATCAATTTGATTTAAGATTGCCATTATCTCTGTACCCAGTAACGCAGGATTCCTACGGTTCGAAACAAGCGGGCGACGAAGCGGGGGTGAACCGCGACGAACTTGGAATAAATCGTCCCTCGAAGCTGAGAAATTCACATCGGATTTATGATTTTAACAGCTCCGCACAGAGAGATTTAAAACCCGCGAAACGATTTGCATTCGTTTTAAAGTCCTGCCGCGGAGCGAGGATCTTTTGTTCACGCGAAAAGCGATAAATCGAGCCGGGGGGGAGAAAAAAAAGAGAACACCGGTGCGTTACGTGCTCGGGTTTCCGGGGAGATCATTTTCGCTGTGGAAAACGCTGGGTCAGGGTCGTGAATTGCGATTCGGCGCCGCGGTTACTCCCGCCGAAAATTAGGTTACCGGTGTCCCATAAAACTTGCCCGGTTATAAATCATCCAAATTGCATAATAACTGCGTTACCGGCATCAAAGGCTAACAATGAACCGCAGGAAATAAAAGCGAATACCAATTTTCAGCTCCCATTGCATAGTAAATCTAGTCAAACATTTCTCATAATTACTGCAGATTTTTATACTAAGTAAAACATTTAAGAAGTCTACATAGCAATTTTTTAGAATAGTCCATCTGCTTTTCATTTTTCCTTTCTACGTTGTGGAATAATTTCCATGTATAAAATCAGAAATATAAAAACCAATTCAAATATTTCTAATAATTAGACTGCAGATTTTTGTGTTAATTAAAACATTTAAGAAATCTATATAGCAATTTTTTGTATCGTTTAATTATTGAAATATCCAACAAGCTTTTGATATTTTTTTCCTTGTTATATGTAATCTTTTATCAGTGCGTGAAATCCGCGGTTCATTGATAACGTATAGAAATAATTGAAACGATTTAGGCCTGCAGTTGGACTGGGTTCATGACCTTAGGACCTCGAATTCATCGGTGTGTACGTACTCGTGTTGTCTGGGCGTCGCGACGCCATTTTCCCGGGAATCAGGGATAACTAGGTCATAGCCAGATATCGACATATTTCTCTGTCCCGCGCCTTCCAGCTTCCCGCCGCTCCTGCGGTTACCCTCGACCCTCCGGCTGGTCCACTTCCCTCTCGGGAATTCGATTCAGTTGCATCCTTCGTTTTCGTTCGAAGGCTA
>NW_017151812.1:118557-119994 GCF_001652005.2 Ceratina calcarata
TATTATTAGGTTTGTTCTTCCGACGTCTGATTTCTTTTTAATTACAGAAAATACATTTTTCTAAGGTACATAAACTTTTGAGATTGACTGTATAGCCAATACATGTTTAAAAGTATCAGGGTTCACCCGAGGCGTCGTTATCGTCGAGACGGGAGCCCCGTCAGGCGTGTCGTCCTTTCGCTGTCGTCACGGCTGGTATTAACGTGTTGCTTTCGTCACCGGTGCCCTATTTTCCCCATTTCCCTCCGTGGAAAGCTGCGAACCGTCGTAAAGTATGCAACCTTGACCCGATCGGAGCGCGAGCGAGAGAGATCCTCTCGCACGCGTCACGGCTGGCCTTTACGCGTGACGTGCCGGGTCAGTGATGCTTCTAACGCGTCCCGTCGTCTCCCCTTTTCTTCTTCGCGTCATTTTCGCGGAACGTCCATTAACTTCGACGTATGACGCAAACGGGTTCGCTTTTCATATTAGATTTACCCGGTGCCTTTCTTCGCTGCTGCCATTTAATTTGCTTAGCGTTTGTTTTCCACTCGGTGGCCGTGACCCGATCGCTCGAGACCTTCCGTTCTAGTGCGCAGGTTGTTTCCTTTTCTCTCGGTCACTTCCTTTGTCTCTTTGCTCGGTCACAAACGTATCTCAGTCGGGCTTGATTTTATTATAATTCTCTGAAAGCCGCCGGATGAAAATCGCGTTTGGGTCGATAAAACTAGGAAACAATCAACGAAACGTCGAAATTGGCATCGAGCGGTAATCTTAGAAAGCAGACTGCGGTTTTTTCCCTCGGAAGGGAGGTAGAAAAAAAAGGAACGTTTCCAGGAAGCAAACGCTGGAACCTATTATTCCTTTATTACCGCGGCCGTGTAAACAATTGTTAATGGCGCCTCGCGAATTGAAACTATGGGAAAAACCGTAGCCGTTGTTTCGTGTCGCGACTGCTGGTACACATATAATATCGCGGTCTGCACGATAATTATTTATCGTGTACGCGACTGTGATATAATAATCGCGAAACAACGGCGGGCTAAAAATATCGAACCCGTTATTAAGCGTGACGAACGAGAGAAGAAAAAAGGATTGGAAAATGTTGAAAGGAAAACGGCCATCGAGTGACTTCACCGCGTTCACGCGTGTCCGTGACGAGCCTTGAATTTCTTAACGCCGTGAATTACCGTGAAACTGGTACCTTTAACAGTCATTATAAATTCATAATTCGCAATGGTTTGTCTGTTTCGTTCGCTCGTTGCAATTCTACTGGAAGATTAATTATGTTTTAGGGTTCCGCGCAAGAGAATGAGGAAATGTTAAGCTCGTATGAACCGCAACATCTCTGTTCAAAATTTAATACGTGTAATAAAAAAAACTGTGTTCAATATTTGAACCAATGAACTTTTAGAAAAATTATAATTAGAGGAGTAAGGTTTATAATATTCTAATACA
>NW_017151812.1:120554-121520 GCF_001652005.2 Ceratina calcarata
GCAATATACTATTAGATAATAAATCTGAAAAGGAGTAGAGGAAACATGGAGAACAGTAGAATTGATTGAATTCCGATGAACAGTTTCATTGTTCCCGCGAATGACTGCGCGTTCGTTTACGAGGCACCCTGTATAACAGCTTAACGAGGAACGTCATCGCGTCGATCGGCGATCAGGGCCACGTATTAGCATGCTCGGGTGTGCCTTCCGCGCCCACTCCCGGCCTTGAGCGTTCTCCGTGAGAATCGGAGGGATGAGGAGGAGAGATGTCAAGGAAGGAATGCTAAACGCGGAATGCAGGTCGCGAATCCCCGCGTGGAAACACGTGCTCGACGTCTCGAGCCCCTAAATCCCCCGGGTTTACGTTCCTACTGGGCATCGGGTGTCGCACAGTCGTCGACTCTGAAGCTGCTATCGGCTGTTTACGATTCATACAGTCACGAGACCGCGCAGCTAAGACACTGATAAACATCTATGTATTCATAGCCTCGTCTTATAGTCGATTGAGATCAGAAGCACGCGTTCCCCAGCGTACAGTCAATCCAGATTCTGATTGCTCCTAATTAAATCAATTTCTCTTTCGCTGGGATATCTCGTGCTACCGGATTTTTGATCGCCCTAGGATGCGAGTAATCTAATCTCCCTTGGAACGCCACTGTTGTCCATCCACTCGCAGGTATACGACAGCTGACAGAGATATCTGTTACTCTCGAAATATACTGACACTACTTATTATTACAAACTCTACGTATTCCTTATTAACTCATTCGCTGGCAAGGACGAGTATACTCGTCTTTGGCAGGGTGTCACGCATTGCCAGGACGAGTATACTCGTCCTGCTTTAAATATATTATAACATGCAGGCTCTTTTGAAGGCCCATTGCCAACGACGAGTATACTCGTCTTTGGTTTTCTGCTTCTAAATGATTATGTATGATAATATATGTGCTCTTACCAAGAAATAAC
>NW_017151812.1:122937-123668 GCF_001652005.2 Ceratina calcarata
ATATAGAACCTTTCTTTTACATAGGATTAGATACAATATAGAACCTTTCTTTTACATAGGATTAGATACAATATAGAACCTTTCTTTTACATAGGATTATAAATTGGAAAATGATAGACGTGGTGGTAGGAATTAATTAAAAAATTGCTGCAAGAGTTTACTTCATCAAAATTCCCATTGAATCTTCATCATAGATTCATGGATGCAATCTTTTTTTTCATCATTTATTCAAATAACCTGACTGACAATACCGAAAACGTTTACGCTTGAAGAATTCCCATTCTCAGCAAATAATGTTTGTCAAATAAATAAACGTAGAAGTGAGTGATTAAAAGGAGAAGGAATAGACTAGTATGGTAGAGGGTGGCGTATGAAGAGTAGAAAAAGAGAGGCTCTGATGCGTGGCGGAGACCTCGCGCTGTTCAACGAAGCTTCACGCGACTCTGTAATCATGTCCGGTTTCCTCTGGCATTGCTGGCCACTCAGAGACACGATTGCTTAGATAATCAGGAACAAATAGTAACAACAATTTCGGAATCCGAATCACATAACAAATACACTAGCCTTCGGATCTACATATAGCTACGAGTCATCCCCATCAATTCTTAGAAGTGTTCCGTTCAAGGCTCCAGCCTCGAGTCTTATCAATGTGATTTCGCGTTCCATAAATATTATATATCTAGTTCTTTCAAATTTTATCACATTATTTTCGGATAGATCGGATTATTAAT
>NW_017151812.1:124112-127259 GCF_001652005.2 Ceratina calcarata
ATGACGAGTCCAGCTCGTCATAAACTTTCCTCTTTTTAAAGTGCTGACTGAAAATAAATTGTCGTTCAAGGGGTTAATTAAATTGAGGAAAAACGATGAAACTAATGATAATAATTTTAGATGAAAATTTCAAAAGGTGTCTTTTAATACTGCTTGGAAGAAATAGAGTTAAATTACGATTAAAGAAAAAGTCTACTTCTCTGGACGCATTGGCCAAGTTGAATATCGATCAGTGGCAACGTATCAGTGGACCAATTTATATTTACATCATTTCTACTCTGCAGTCTCATACATAATATTAAAGCAGTGAATAGAAATTGCGACGTGAACAGAAATTAGGATAATTCACTGTAGAACTAAGAAAAACGAAAAAAACAAGCTCTCCTATGATATTTCTTGATCTCTGGTTTAAGAAATTCTAAAGAATATTCATGATGGGACGTAGAACGAACGAACACCAAGAGGAGGGGTCGCGATTATTCAAGGCCGTTCGGTGCATGTGCCAAGCGATCGACTCACGTTTTCTTTTGTCACCACAACGTTCCTCTTCTGTCGCTCTCAAACGGAATTACTCACTCGACCGGTATTTTTACCAGTCATCGCGGCTCGATCCTCGCGTCTACTCGCCTCTCCCAAAGCCGGAAACCGATCGTTTTCCAGTAACACTCTTCGACGCGACATTCTCATTTGCAATACCCACGTGATACCTATAGAGTTTCTCATCAACAAGCAAAGATTTTAACATTATTTCTACCAAGCAGTGTTAAAAGACAGCTTTTGAAATGTTCGTCTGAAATTATTATCATTTAACAACCAGGACAGGAAAAGTCAACAATTTAATTAAGGAAAAGTATGAAACTAATAATAATAATTCTAATAAAAAATTTAAGAAGGTGTCTTTTGACAATTTTTATAAAATGGAAATCTCTGTATATAAATTCTATAGAAATTTCTGATAAAGAAATCATCTAATGATCTGACATCGCTAAACAAGGAAAGGGCTTTTTTTTTTGAACCGTATAATCAATAATCGATGGCGCCTATCATATCTACGATTTACCAAGAAACGTATCTTACATACACCGTACGTGATTCATTTTTCCCTTTGCCCGAGTTCAACTACGATTTGAAGACTCGTGACGCGTAATTACACGAGGATGTGGTTGACCTAGCTGCGGTCAGGGTCCCTGAAACAGATGTCATTCTCCTTCCTCGGAATTATTCGCTCGACTTAAATCGTCATGCGACTTGGAAAACCGCGATGGTTAACAGAGAAACCGATTAACGAGGGTAACAGCCGAATAAACGTCAATCGGCGATGGAAACAGCGTGGTTATACGAACGAAGAATCTTTGTAGAAACGAGGATAATCATTTGGACACGTGCACCCAGAGAGGGACAATAGGGTGCCTGTTCTCGTCTCCCGGAGCACCTGAAGATGGGCCAAGGTCGATACGGGGCTATAGAGGATCGAGGGGCGGCGGGTAGAGAGAGGCAGCTGTGTCCCGTTTCCAGAATCGCGAAAGGGGCGCGTGCGCGCCGGCTCGGTTGGGGGTCATCCGAGCGGTTCGTCGAAGGATCACCAGGTAGACCGGGATCTCGTCCAGCCCTAACCTCGATCCGAGGCCCGTGCCGGGGCACACCTGACCCGGATCAACCTAGAAACCGAGCCGTGGGTAGCAGTAAGCAGCAGCAGTAGTAGTAGTAGTAGTAGTAATAGTAGTCTACCACGGTTCAGGTTCAAGTTCAAGGCTCGGTCGGTGCACGCGTCGCCCGGCTGGCTCGCTCGCTTTTTCGCGGTGCGTCCTTGAGAGCTTTAATCGGGCAAGTTGAATAACGGAGTTCGGGATACAAGGATTGAACGCTGCAAGCCGAGAGTAACACGTGCGAAGCAGAAAAGATTGTTGAGATCTCAGAGTGCCATTAGCGAGACGTCTCATTATGGTCGAGCGTATTACTGTTTTGAATTTCAAATCGCGTTTCCCGCAACGAGAGCTCTCGATGACCACGGGCACGTCGAACGTAGAGGAGGGAGGGAGGGGAGGTAGGAAAAAATATCGTACAAAACATGAGACCTGGTCTCGAGAGATCTCCGATCGAATGCAAATCGCTTCGTGATTAAATCGTCGCCAGTGGTAATTAACCAAGGGTAGAGCGTTTGAAAACGTGGCATTCCCACGTACGGACGGAGGCTGAGCTAGGAAACGATTGTGCAACGAGCCAGTGAGGTGACCGAGTGTCAAGAGCACGGGAGAGATCGGTTTTTGTCGCGGCGAACAACGCACGCATCATCTACATATGCATGGATATATCGCACGCCTCGGAGGTCTCGTTAGCAACATTATCGATGACTAACGATTATAATCGCCAATGGCCTTCGCTCCGCTCGTATATCGCTCCCTGATCGGGATCCGAGATTCGACTCGTGTTACGATGCTTGTTACGAAAATGGGATTCATTATAATTCATTTCACTGCAGGATACATAATTTCATACGAACGACGCAATGATTTTTCTTATTGGAAAATAAATAAAATTGTTGGGTTTCATAATTCTTATAAAAATAAAAAACGATTCTTCAGATCGAAATTAATAATTGAGGTGATTAACCCTTTGACATACAAATTAAATGGAATGAATGACGAGTCAAACTCGTCATTGTATGTCAAGGGGTTAAGATAAATAATCATGAGAAGAAAAGTTAGATCATTAAATTGTATTAAATATATAAAATTTATTTGATGACACGAAGGATCGAAATACATTGAAAAATGATAAGAGTCGATAGATATGAATGGACTAGAATAGGAACGCGAGAGGTCGGTGATACGTGCCGGGTGATCAAAGATCTCTATGGACGAGGAAGCGGGCACCGCAAACGCTTGTGCGGCCTCGCCGGATCGTTTAGCGTCGTTCACGAGCGAGCCTTAATCACAGTGACCTCGTGCCACTGTTTACAAGCCCGAGCAGCAGCGAGTCGTCACCGGAGCTAATTTTTACCTTTCGTCGCCCACGCCGCATCATTTTTTATTAATCATCTGTCGCGACTCGCGTGATTGACACCTTGCGAAAATACTTCCATATATAGTCCATCCTACGAAGTTTGTAGTATTTATAATTCCGTTTGATATTGTCTTAAATAATTTT
>NW_017151812.1:127947-134096 GCF_001652005.2 Ceratina calcarata
CTATATTCTATTTTAATGTTCGTCATTGCTCAGAATATGATAATTAATTTGTAGAAAAATAATTAGCGCACCGTTGGATTCAATTTGCCGAAGCCTCTAATCGAGTTTAAAACGATTTTTATTATTCTAACTATTGCAATTGATTCATGCAATTTTAAGAATCACGAGGCGTTCGACGAGTTTTCCACGAGGTTGAAACGACCTGGTGAAATCGCGGTGGATTTCACGGTGACGGCAATTACATCGACCTTGAATCGGTCGTTACATTAAATCGCTATCGCGGCGCAACGTTAAATGCGTTCGACTTCTCTGAATGAATTCCTAGCATCTCGCATGATTCTTTTTACGGCTAACCGCCATTAGTCACGCATCGCGTACTGCCTATAACAAGCGCTGGCCTCTTCCGTTCCCCCGGCTGACGCCCCGGCCTCGCCGATTTACGTTTTCACCGCGGCAAGAATTCACGAACGCGAACCTTCCCTGGAAAAAAAGGCATCGTTCCGGCTGACCGTTGAACCCCGCGTTAAGCATCGGCTTTGACGGAGCTATTTTTAGGAATAGAAAGCCCGTGTATAATGGCAGGACTGACCGTTTTCGGGAGCTGCGGGTTTCGGACCACTCTTCCAGGCTGTCCTCGTTTCTCTCTGGCCGTGACCCACCCCAGCTGGATGGGGCTACACCCACGCGTACACCCTCGTATCCTCCGCTCCATGGAGGGTGGCTACAGTGGTGCGCAAAATCCCCTTCACGATTCCTCGAACACCAATCATATCATGTTTCAAAGAAACTAATTATCGTAGTTGAACTCGAGATAAAAAAAAGGGGGTCGTGTTCGAATTGACATTATTTTTATAAATAAGATTTACGAAGGTAGAATCATTGAGACTTGGAAGAGAGCCTGATTTTCATTCATTTTTACCAGTGAATTAATGGGAAGGTTTCATTGAAAACGGGCCACAGGTTGTGCATCACTGATCCACGACGTTCGCCTACTTGTGTGCGTGTACCCTTCAGGTGTGTAGATGTAGTGCAGGCGCATGCGTCCGCGCGTATTTGTTCAGGGTGTAACAGGTGGGTGACGTCACGGCCAGGGTAGCAACCCCCGCGAGCTGCTAAAAGGGTGTCTCCATTCTGTAGCACGAATCTCTATGAAGAGAAACGAAATTTTCCTCGTGACGAGAGGACAAGACTCGTTCGAGTCATCATGGCAAATTAATATTCTTATCGACTGTGGAGGTTTTCTCGGTCGAAAGAGCGCGTCGATTTTTCCTGAATCATCGTCTCGTTCGACGCAGTCGAATCTGCGATAAAAAGTACAAAAGCCGTGTCAAAGGCCGGGGCGGTGACTAAGAATCGATGATGATAATTCGTTAAGAAAATCGGAGAAAGAGTCTCGTTCGACGAATCTGAGACAGTAGGTCATCCGTTTAGAAAATCGATGTACACAGCGGGTGCGTTTTCTTCTATTTCTGTTGAGATCGTTTGCCCGGTTCGTTAATTAGAGCCGTGATGATTAACGCGCGCGGTGAAATCTATTTCCTCGGCTGTAAAGGTCAGAATCTGCATCAGCGAGAAGCGGGCTGCCGGTAGTAGTAGTAGTAGTAGTAATAGTAGTAGTTGTAGTAGGCGGGTGCTTCTCAGATCTTCAATTACGCGTTGACTAAGTTGCGCGGGATAGATTGCACGGTCACGTGAGAAAAACATTTTGCCCAGGCCAGTAAATATTTCACGACTAATTGCATCGCCGAATCGGTACGGACATTAAAAACTCGTTAAGCCGTCTCGCTTTCTCAGAAGACGATTTTTCTCGATTCTTTCCTGGCAAAATTTATTTCTAACGAAAATTGTCGTGGAAAAGTGAAACGTGGATGATATTTATTTGTAGTAGGCAGATATATATTTGGTTAATATAGGAAACAGCTCGTGAACATTCGTATGAATACATAAGGAACGTAACTCTTTTCGCTAAGGACTCTTGAACTCGACTCGTCTCCCCATACACACACACCATATATCCCTAGCCCAGGGCTTCTTAAACTTTTGTCATTCACGACCCCATTTATGATTGCGAGTTACCATTACAGTCGTCAAAATTATGCTACGCGACCCCAAATGGGGTCGCGACCCATAGTTTAAGAAGCCCTGCCCTAGCCGAATAACTATAGTTACTACATATTAATTTTCAATTCTTTCTACGAAAGAGGAGAATAAACAAATAATGCAGAAATGTGGTAGGCGTAGGAAATTGGTTTTCGTGGAAAATGAAAATCGTTGGTGGAGGGAAAATGCTTGCGCAGCATCAGGTATGGGACACCCTGGGTGCAGGGTGCAGAGTACGGTTTGACAGTGAAAGTAGCAGAGTAGCCGGCTCGTTGATTGGTCGATGCGGAGGTATACGTCGGAGCCTGGCGGGCACCCTCGTGCCTGCACGGTCAGCCCGTGCGCCTTCAGTCACTGTTGGTCCGTCGACGCGGTAACATCTACTGCGACGCGCGCGCGCGCGTACACGTAGAGCCAGCGTCAGGGAGAGAGAGAACGAACAGATAAAACCCTCGCGCGTGTGTGCATACCCGTCGACCGTGTCGCGAGGAGGAAGAAGACGAGCGAGAGAGGAGGAAGAAGAAGAATAAGAAGAAGAGGATAACGTTTGGTGCGTGCATACTCTTGAGTGGTGACGTAACACGCGCGGGTCCATTGTCGTCGTGTTTTGTTTGTGCGGCTCCGTCGATCGGCCCGCTGCTGCACGTGCGCGCGTCGGGACGAACACCGGAAGCCTGTGTGCGAGTTACTTTGATCTCTTCCGCTTCTGAAAGATTCGCGCGCGCGCTCGAGTGTGCGTCGGTGACGACGGCGGCGACGGCGGCGGCGTGTTCTCCTCCCGTCGTCTGTGTGCGTGCGTGCCGCGGCGAAGAGAAAACGAGAAAGTAGAAAGAGAAAAGGACGGAGCGAGAGACTCGGTTCGGGCGGATAACGGGCGAGAGAAGGAAAGGAAAACCAGGGAGAGGGAGGGAAAAGTGGAGCGAACCAAGAAAGAGACTCGCTCGGACGAACGTATACGCGCGTTCTTCTGGTGACCTGGATAGTGGCGTACTCTCTTCTCTCGTTTCCCGTTGATCGTGCGCAGCAGCCTCAGACACAGAGCCGGGAATTTCGCCCAGTGAAAATCATGCATTTCTACCACGGCTACTCGGCCGGTTGACGTTCACGAGGGACGCGCGTACTCGCGAGGCTCGTTCGGTGAACACCGCGTTACGACGCAGGGGGAGAAAAGAGGAACGAGGGACCCGCGGCTCTTCTGGGGCTGACTCGCGGCGGTGGCGGTGGCGGCGTCCTCTCTCTCTCTCTCTTTCTCTCTCTCTCCCACCCTCCCACACGTTCGCTGCGTTCCCTTTTGCGCGATCGTGACCCCGTTTCTTCGATGACCGACACTCCGCGGCTGCTTGGCCGCCATTAGAGGAGCCGAGAGCTGGGGAGAGAGAAAGAGAAACGAGAGCAACCGAGGCGAAACGAAGACGATCGCAGTGGTCACCCCCCTCTCTCCCCTATACGTCCCCCGTATCTAGACGCGGAGCGTACACTAATAAGGACAGTCGCTGAACGGAGCTGTGTGCGTGAGCGCGCGCGCGCGCGCCCGCGCTACGAGCTTCTCTTCTCTTCTCTGCGTGGCGAAGAGGGGCACGAGGAAAAGCAACGCGGCCGAGCGAGACGGAGGATGCGTGAGAGCTCGGAGACCATGGACTCTTGACAGTGAATCGATCCCCGAGCGCTGCCCTGACCTCGTATTCCTTCCCGCAATTTCGGTCGACGAACGAATTATCGAGGTCAACGACTAGCCTCTAATAGTAAACAGACTGGCCGAGCACGTTGCCCTGGCATCCTGCTGTTTGATAAAACTTGTGTCGCCGCCGAACGGGCTCAGCTGTTGCTCGAACGTTGGCCGAGGTTCGTACAAAACGGAAGTGACGAAGAAAGTCGGGACGGTGGATCAGCCGAAGGGACAGGCGGCGGTCCAGAAGGTGGATCAGGCTGGCGAGATGCTGCAGACGGTGCCCCGTGTGCCTGTTGCCGGTGTAAGGCGACGTTGGGGCAACAGGCACACCGGAAGTCTGCAGGAGTCTAGTCCGGAAGTGTCTAGCAGCGGCGTACTATCGCCGCCGCCTAATTTTCAACCGTCCACGCCGGAGAGCGCGGCCGTGAAAAACGAGGATCTACAGCTGTGGGATTTGGACCTGCACAAAGGACTGCACACGAACGGGGATCATTATCGGGCCACCATCACTGCTACTACCACCACTACTACCGTATTGCCGACGGTCACCGATCCTGCCTCACCGTTCGCCACCCCCGTAGAAGGTTTGTGCCGTCTCCCGCGCGCCGTTTATGGCATTGCGTAACAGAAATGCAACGTTCGTTTCTTCTCTGTTAAAATATGATCGACATCGTTGATTTTCTCAAATGAACCTCGTTTCAGTTTTATTACGTTCGTTTAGGAATTCAGGATCACGTTAAATGGTCACGAAGTAAACTTGCCAATTAGTCGGAATAAAAAATATTATTCTGTTGGATATACAGAGAGATTAATTTAGTTTGCGAGTTGCTAATTATTTCGCGGAACTCTTAAAAAGAAATTCAATTTTTTTATCTTGATTTACTCGAACGTGGGTGGGCTAAATAAGACTTATGACTTCCATGTATGGGTAACACCCTCGCACGTTGAAAGCGATGTTTAAAGGTGATCGACCTACAAACGTCAGTTTCTTAGAGAAACGACGAGATTTTTTTTTTTGAGATACCTCGGAGGATCCTTTTTACCTGAATTTTTTCACTGGGAAACCGGGTCGAGGCCGATCGAGCCGGACGGCGAGCGTGAATCGACGACCTCATAGGACCCCGTGGCAGCATTCGTCATCGATTGCGCCACGTTGCACCATACCTGGCGCCGGTTGCGTAATTCCACCGTTTTCGTACCTTGTTCTCGCCTTACTTCTTTTTTTTTTTTTTTATCTTCGCCGTTTTTGCCTGGTCGTCGCCGGACGATTCGCGGCTCCGGTTTTATCGTCATCCTCCCTCCGCGTCTCGTTATCTTCACGACTTGTTGCAATCGTTGCACATACTGCGTGTCTTCTCTGGGTGTCGAGTTACGGCGCGTTGAATTCTTTCGCCGTAACCAACGCCGGTGACTCGGATCGAAAAACATTCGCGAAAGAGAGGGGGGGCGGGGAGAGGACGGGGTGTGTGTGACGTCCTCCCCTGGTAATTGCTGGGCTGCGTCATGATAAATGGCCTATTCCTGAATGAGGGTACGCGTCAGGATCGAGATTCCACCTCCCGTGCATGCGTGAAATCAGACTCGGCGCAAAACGTGTAATTACCAAGCTACCCGGTCGTTTCACCGGCAGGATTTAATTGTGACAGCGGTGACCCCGTTATTTAATTACTGAGCCTGTCACGGCGACCTGAAAATCCATTACTTCCTATTTTCTCGAAAAATCGCCGAGTCCCTCGAGGGGATCGAGAAACGCTTTTCTCTATTTTCATCCCCCCCCTTTCTCTCTCTCTCTCTCTCTTTATCTGTATGTCTGTCTCTCTCGTTTCACGGGTTTATTGCATCGTGTGACGTCTGTCCGAAGCAGGTACATACACACATCGGCTTTAAATAACGCGATGCGTCACGTGTATGTACATATGTACTCTTCTCTACGGTCGGTGCCGATGCACGCGGTGAACCATTGTGTTTTCGTTTGCAGCCGCGGTACCGATGACCCGGAAACTGGGTCACGGTCCTCCGGCTTTTTCCCCCGCGAATGATTCACGGCTTCCCAGACAAGCCACTTCACTTATCTCCCGGCCCGACGCGCTGCCACGGAATTTCGCGTTTGAAAACTTTTACCCAGATGCTCGTAGAATTCTCGGGATTTTTCTCGTTCCTTCTCGGAGGACAGCAGTCGAGAAAAGTTCAACGAAAACGAAGTACTTGGTACATCTGTCTTTTGTACAGAAGTACGTGGGAAGGTTCTCTTAACTCGAGTTGTCTATGTCATGGAATAATAAAAATTTCCTAACTAAGTAGAATGTTATAAAATTTATTATTAAAATGCAGATATTTTTTTTATATTTCATTGCTATTTTTAATTTAATTTTAAAATTGA
>NW_017151812.1:134685-138707 GCF_001652005.2 Ceratina calcarata
TGAATTTTTTCACTGGGAAACCGGGTCGAGGCCGATCGAGCCGGACGGCGAGCGTGAATCGACGACCTCATAGGACCCCGTGGCAGCATTCGTCATCGATTGCGCCACGTTGCACCATACCTGGCGCCGGTTGCGTAATTCCACCGTTTTCGTACCTTGTTCTCGCCTTACTTCTTTTTTTTTTTTTTTATCTTCGCCGTTTTTGCCTGGTCGTCGCCGGACGATTCGCGGCTCCGGTTTTATCGTCATCCTCCCTCCGCGTCTCGTTATCTTCACGACTTGTTGCAATCGTTGCACATACTGCGTGTCTTCTCTGGGTGTCGAGTTACGGCGCGTTGAATTCTTTCGCCGTAACCAACGCCGGTGACTCGGATCGAAAAACATTCGCGAAAGAGAGGGGGGGCGGGGAGAGGACGGGGTGTGTGTGACGTCCTCCCCTGGTAATTGCTGGGCTGCGTCATGATAAATGGCCTATTCCTGAATGAGGGTACGCGTCAGGATCGAGATTCCACCTCCCGTGCATGCGTGAAATCAGACTCGGCGCAAAACGTGTAATTACCAAGCTACCCGGTCGTTTCACCGGCAGGATTTAATTGTGACAGCGGTGACCCCGTTATTTAATTACTGAGCCTGTCACGGCGACCTGAAAATCCATTACTTCCTATTTTCTCGAAAAATCGCCGAGTCCCTCGAGGGGATCGAGAAACGCTTTTCTCTATTTTCATCCCCCCCCCCTTCTCTCTCTCTCTCTTTATCTGTATGTCTGTCTCTCTCGTTTCACGGGTTTATTGCATCGTGTGACGTCTGTCCGAAGCAGGTACATACACACATCGGCTTTAAATAACGCGATGCGTCACGTGTATGTACATATGTACTCTTCTCTACGGTCGGTGCCGATGCACGCGGTGAACCATTGTGTTTTCGTTTGCAGCCGCGGTACCGATGACCCGGAAACTGGGTCACGGTCCTCCGGCTTTTTCCCCCGCGAATGATTCACGGCTTCCCAGACAAGCCACTTCACTTATCTCCCGGCCCGACGCGCTGCCACGGAATTTCGCGTTTGAAAACTTTTACCCAGATGCTCGTAGAATTCTCGGGATTTTTCTCGTTCCTTCTCGGAGGACAGCAGTCGAGAAAAGTTCAACGAAAACGAAGTACTTGGTACATCTGTCTTTTGTACAGAAGTACGTGGGAAGGTTCTCTTAACTCGAGTTGTCTATGTCATGGAATAATAAAAATTTCCTAACTAAGTAGAATGTTATAAAATTTATTATTAAAATGCAGATATTTTTTTTATATTTCATTGCTATTTTTAATTTAATTTTAAAATTGATATGGAATTTGATTGGAATTTGTAAGACTTCGTGTGGGTTTGTTGCTAACATTACGAATTATCACAGAATAATTAAAATCTGCCATAATTAATATCGCAAACTTGACAAATTTAATAAATAATTTTAAAAATTCCACGATTTTGACTGCAGATATTTTTTTATATTTTATTACTATATTTTTAATTGAAACGAGAGAAGATTAGAATTAATATGGAACTGATTATAGTTGAGAATTTGTAAGACGTCGAGGGGGTTCGATCGGCGATAATGGAGCGTCTGACCCCCGGGAGGTCGTTTGCCACCCTCGCGCCGTCCCGTGAATGCAATCGAGCGCACGTGGTGGCCGTTCCGACGCCGTAATCGAGATGCCGATAGGTCCGTAGGAGCGGTTGGAGCACGTGGTCCGTGACTCTCGTTCCTCTCAAAATGGGTCATCGAATTCCAAGCGGACCGGCGGCGTGGCAATACCGATCGACGCACGCGGCTCCTCCTCGGGCCCTGTTGTCCGCCTCTACGTGCTAGATTCGTAAATATTCCGTTGCGAGGGCACACGGTTTCGGTGATGGGAAACCGTTAGACCGCGTATCCGTGTTCAGAACTGGCCGCCCGAAAAGAAACTAGCCACGAAACTCGTTCTCTTCATTCGGGGAACTTCCAACTGGACGTTAGCATATTTTGTAATCATTTTCATTGGTACTTGATTTCTTTAAGAGAGCAGTTGCTCTAGTTACATGTTAAAATATCTGTTTAAAGGATTTAGTTAGAGAGTTGGAAAATTTATTCACTAACAGGAGAATTAATAATTTAAAAAAAGTCTCAAAGTAGCGTTACACGTCTGCGAAATGTATTCACGAAAAGAGAAATTGATAGCATGAATTCAAAGTAGCTAAGGCTCGTTTCGTAATTTGCGACCATTAAATGTAATTCCGAGTAGTTACGAAAGTCCGCCAGAACTGGCCGCATGTCACGGCACGTGAAAAAATCCGCATGCGTAATTCCGTACGTTTTCAACTTAGATTTCTGACCCCAGTCTCAATAATAATTCCCACAGCTTTGCCGTGTCAATTTGCACGTCTGCGACACACGAGGAGAATGAACCTTGACGATATAATAAAATAGAGACTCTCGTTGAAACATTTTCGGCAAGTCGTATTATTTTTTTTTATTATTATTATTGTTATTGTACCTCGTGGAGGGTTCGTCGATGATTTTTTTTCCAAAGGAAAACGTCTAATAACCGGTGTAATGGCACCGAGGCTTCAGTGACGTTAATTGCACGGAAACTGTACTCGGGAGGACGGATAATTACACTTACTGCTCGCAATACAACGCCGCGTTGCTGCTAAATTTGTTTCACTCTATCGTGCAATTACCGTCCGGTGGGGGAAACATTTAAATTTAATTAGCATCGTTCTTGCATCCGTTGCTGCCTTTCGCGTCAAACCGCTAGAAAGTGACTTTGAGAACGACATTTTCAACTGCCAGATTCAGGTATAAAGAATCGGCGTCGAGTCGATTTTATTTAGAGAGACACGTAGCCCACGTGTTCGTCGTTAGAACGCCAAAGTAGCGTCAGAGAGATGTTTGTCTATCGAGTCACCTGGCCCGTTTCTCCACGTGTGGCCTGCCGAAAAGTGTTCCAAGCGGAAAAAGGGTCGAGAGAGGGGTGGACTGGCTGGCTGGCAGGAAGGAAAGAGAAACAGCCAGGAAGAGGTCAGTGGGTCACTCTCGCTCGAGAAAGAACATATTCAATGATGAGGCGATGATCTCTCGCTATCTGTAAAGGTGATCGAACTCTTCCTTATTGATACTCGCATAAGCAGTTATGGTATTACAAAGATAAATATTTTGATTATTTCTTAATCAAGATCGGCTCAAGTGTGATCTTTAGGAAAATAAAAATTCTCAACTGGTCGAAAGTGTAGCCGGACAGTTTATAATCCTCGTCGGCTGAGATCTAATCTGTTGAGTTGCTCGCTTCTTATCGAAGCTACGAGTCGAGAAACTTGATAACCGTCAGGATCGTAGTAACTTTTCCTTGACGGGGGAAAACTGCTTAGGATTATACGGCGAGCAACAAAACGACTAGCCAGACGGGAGAAGTGGGTCGTCAGTGGTCGTCAAGTGGCGTGTCGTACGCGTGTGCATGTTGGCGAGCCGTGCGTGGAATGGTAACGAGCCACGTACACGGGAAACGATATCAGGCCCCGTGTTACGACGGTTCTCAGCTCTCGGTTACGAGTCCTGAATTTTCCGGACGATTTCAATGTCCCTGGAGTGGGATTGCTCGGTCGATGTGTCTTCTCGACGAGAAAATCCTGATTTTTCTCACTACGCAAGTTTCCGGAGTGACGAGTCGAACGGATTTAATTAACCCGGTGCCCAGAATGGAAAGAAGAAAAGTGACGTTAAAAGTACTTGCTGCGAAATGGACGGTGAAAATAAGTTGAAATTGGCTGGCCATCAAGCAGGGAGTAATTAGAGTAGCCGGGGTTAAAATACACCGGTCTATATTCAGAGCTCGCCCGCCGCATCTCTCAGATGCCATACCGCGTCAATTGGTTCTGCATATTGTTCCCTCTGATCGACATTGTCTGACGTGCGCGCGTGCCTCGATATTTTTTAACCGGACGCGATGCACATCCGTTTAAATCGCAAGATACATTTCGACAGATAGCTAATTTGAAA
>NW_017151812.1:139410-167696 GCF_001652005.2 Ceratina calcarata
GTTCTGTCTTTCCACGCAACGTTGATCCTTAACACGTTCCGTGCCACGTGTACCACCGGTGGTACACGGTAAACTTGATCGTCAGGCCACGTGTACCACCGGTGGTACACGCAGTCATATTTATTTAATGCGCTGAAAACATATATTTTATTACAAATATAATTCTGTAAACTATATTTCTACCTAAAAAATGAAGCATTATACAAGATGCAGTAAAGAACAAAACACATAAGTTTATTTAATTGTTATATATACAATAATTAATAATTACATTTAATGGTGCATTTCTTTAATCAAAATATCAAATGGCCTGAACGACAAGTCAGGCAAAAATGGCTTGGCACGGAACGTGTTAAATACTGATTGAGGGAATGGTAGTTGAGAATCGCTGATGTAGGGGCGGCGTGTCTTCTCTGCGACGTTACGAAGGTGGTATTCCCTCCGGTAAAAGTACCGTATCCGGTACGTCGCGACTTTCGCGTTAACAGGGTGACCACGATCTCGCGATTCGTAAATCAAACCCGAATATTCTTAGCTCCTTCCTGGATCGTTCGTTTCTTCCTGCAATTCCTTCGAGTATCGTCCCAATGGTTCATGGATAGATTCTATCCAATGTCACGCTCAGCTGGACCGGTGGTTGCTGGAAATCATCTCGTTCCATTAACTCCCAGTCGATCACTACCGCTGGGAAAATGATCCTTTTTGTCCGCGCTACATTATTGTTTCAACCGGAAGTCCAGTGGCCAGGCTCCGGTTTTTCAACAGCTATTGTTACTCAATCGTTTTGCGACACTCACTGTGTTTAGTCTCCATCATGGAAAATTATTAATAGTCATGTTTGCAGTATTAAAGTATCGTCGAATTAGCCTGATAGAATTATGGAGATGTCGAAACGGTTGCAGCTTCTACAGATTCCATCGTAGAAAATTGTGAATGTGTTTGGACGGCTGCAGTCTTAAGGTATTATCGAATTAGGCTAATCGCGATGTTTCGAAACCGATGGTTCGATCAGCCACGGGTTTTTATTTTCGGTAGAATGTTGAAAAAGGAGAGGGATTAAAAAGTACCGGGTTGGAGTTTTAACGTTGTGACGGGCCACCGGGAATACGAAATGAGTGTTTCGAGGTCTTCAAAAGTTGTTCACGGTTGCGTAGGATCGTTCCAACGAAAATAAATTCGTGCCCGGTGATTCATGGATTTCCTGTACGGTTCTTGCTCGTCGTTCCTCCGCTCTTCTACATAGAATTCTTTTATCGAGAAATAAATCCTGAATTATATCGTTTCAGAAATAATATCAGCTTCCAATGTTGAAGCCAGTCAATCATAAAATATCTGAGTTTATTCTCGGATTCACCATTATTCGTGTATTAAAATTTCCTTCAAATATGAATTTCTGTTATTGTCATTTAAATACGTGAGACAAGCGAATCGTAAAATCTCTGATTTTGTTGTTCGGTTAAAATTTCATTTAAATAAGAGAGAAAATTTTTTTTCTATGCAACTACGCCCATGTTTATCTTGCGATTGCTATGATGGTCGCGTGTTGTCCTCATCTTTTCCTTTTCTCTTCAGATCTTATCAGGTCGCATACCGTGACCGGATATGACATCCATTAGTTACACGCTCGTGTGTGCCTATTTTCCGTTGGAAAACAGTCTGTGGGTGCCCCGCCTTTTAAAGGGACCCGAGAGGGGTAGGACAAGGTCGCGTTGCCGCGTGTACTTGGCAACTAGACACCGTCTACGAATTCGCCATTGTCAAAACAAGAGAATTAAAATTCTGCAGGAGGGAAAAAAAAGGAGTCGTTACAAAAGCAGGAAGCATCGACGAAGGACGACGATCCTGGACATTTGGAAACAGAAACCAAGTGAATGGAATTTCGCTGGTGATTTCGTAATTCGCCGGGAATTATGAGTCGTACAGAAGTAAGTCGTGAAATCGCGTTCCCTTGCGAACGAACGAGCGCGCGCTGAATTTTAACGTCGAGGAGACACGCAGTTCGCGTGAAATGTGACGAGAATGAAAGAGAGAAGACTCCTAGTCGTGTTTCCATTCCTACGCGGCCGGGTTTCGCGCGCGGAGTCTTCAATGATAGTCAACGGCGTTAGAACGATGTGCCGCTAGCCGTCCATCTTGTCCCGACGTCCTCCTCGCCTCGTCCTCGATCCTCGTTCTTCCACCAGCCGACTGAAACAGTTAACTCTTCGTACAACTACACCTGTAATATTTAGAATTCAATATCTCATCGTTAACGTTCAATACTATCACTCATGATCGTTTTACAGTATGAAAATAATGCTCGTTTTACAATATTCCTTTATTGTTATGAAAGGTTCTAATGGCACTCTTCCTAATCCTTGCTTAAACCCTCGTCAGTTCTCTGAATTCATACCCCGAAGAGAGCCCGTTTTACAAAGGTAGCACAATATATCAACCTGTTAACCTGTATTCTATCCGTAGATCTGTTGGACAATAGCAAGTTTAAATGCCAAGTTTCCAAGGCTAAGATTAAATCCCAAAGTGATCAGAGGGTCTCTGAACGAAAACGTTGTTTAAAACCTCTGCCGAAATCTGTTGGAAAGGGCGGACAATACTCGCATAGCCGATGGACGAAACTGGGAAGGCCTGAATCCCAGGACGAGTTCGTTCTGGTTTCCTCGTGGCATTATAGAGGAAGCCGAGGCTCAGCCCGCAAAAAGCAGTGCTCACTGGCCCGTTTTAGCTTTCCTCTGTTGGCAAGAGCGACAGCGCGGATCGGTAGGCGAAAGGAGACGAGATACGGGCGAGAGGCACGAGAAAGAAGCTTGAACAGCGGCGGGGGAGCGGAATAACCGTGTGTGTTGCAAGAGAGAGGCGAAGACTCGCTGTCTGTTGGCCGGAGCCAGCCGACCGGCCAGGATCGAGAAGGACGCGTGCTGAGGAACGTGCGCGCGTGTATAGAAGAGAAGCACCTACCTACCTACCTACCTACCTGCCTGCCTGCCTGCCAGCCTGCACAAGCCAGGCATCCAACCAGAGTCAAGGCCGCTCACTGCTCCGCCGTGAGAGAGCTACTAACCAGCACGGAAACCTTGCTGCGTAGAGAGTATAGAGCGAACCGGCCACGTCGAGTCACTGTACACTTGCTTAGGCTCATTCCCTGCGCCCCACAGAAACTGATCTAAATCCCTTTAACACCGCCGAAGGACCGTCGCCAAATTCTTCTATAAAAAGGAATGAATAATTCTGAATTGTTGAATAATTACCAAAATTAATAGTGAATTGCACTGGAAGTTTAAAATCTAGCTTTAAAGTCTCTTGTGTCGATTTTCTAAAGTCGTCTTCTAGTAGTTTGGTAGCCAAACTGAACTTGAGTACTGAAGTTAAGTAATTTATTAAGAACACTTTCGATCATCTAGTTTTTAAGTTTGATATATGTTCTCTAAATCAAACTGGATACGATCAAGTTTCTTGGCTTGCTATAAAGGCGTTCGTTTGTTTGCGATTAGATGTTCTCTACTTTCATCTAAAATTAGGGATTACAATTAGCAGTCATCGCGGATGAATTCCGACTGTTTAGCCACAGTGAGATCGTCCAGAACTCTAGCCCAGGCTTCGTTCGTTCCCAGTTTTGCACTCTATAAATACACAAAGCTTGCAGTGTCAAGGTCAGCTGTAAAAAGAATTAAAGGCTCCCCTGTGGATTTCTCATCTCCCCGTGTCACACGAGTAGAGAGTCGAGTCTAAAATTTTTGAATTATCGTGTTTTACACGTTCAGCTGTGGAATCGATTAATTGAAGACTTAACGCTGAAACGTATTTTGATAACGTGGTAACCAAGAAGCTGGCAGGAATACCAGCGTCGAGCCAGTATTAAGTAGCATGGAAACCTGTTTGCGGCACTGAAACGAGAGGCCTGTGCTCGCTCTACATAGAATCGTTATGTGCTACTTGCTAATATGTACACAAACTGGTGGTATCAGTTTTGAACCAGTCAGATACGTCGACTATAATATATTGGCCTTCGGTTTCTCCATGGCATTCGATGCCTCCGTTTATTCAGACTTTTCGCGAGTCGGTACCGGTTCGCCAAAAGTCTCGACCTCTCCCGATAGAACAACTGAACTGTTTTCAACTTTGATTAATTGCCAACTTTTACGTTTCGTTATCCAACCGTTTTCTTTGGGAAAACTCTCAGCTGTTCCTGTGAAAATTATTGATTTATGGATGTTACAAAATATCCTTCTTTCAAAGATCCGAAGACTTTTAAACTGAACAATCGTAGAAGTAATTAAGTTCTATGGATGATGAATTTGTCCAAGTTTAAGGGAGCGTCGATGAAAGGAGACGAGATGAATGTATCGCGAGTTGAATCGGACGGCCGATGAAGGAGGGGTAAATAACCGAGTGACCACCTAGTCCGGTCAGTGTCTCAGTGTTCCAAGCGCGGATGTTTTCACAGCGATCAGTACTTCCGGGAGCATCCGAGCTCCTCTTCGCGGAATCACCTCGGAAGAGTGAGAGGCATTCGCTTTCCGCATGAACAAAAATTCCTCGCTGAAATGCGATTTAATAAAAAAATAGCTCCAAGGAGCTTAATAAGATTCGTACGAAACGCAGCGTATAATTTTATTTAACGATCGTCGCTATTTCGTTATTCGTCAGAACTGGTGTAATGGGAAATTTTTTATCGTAAGCTTAAAGAATAATTTTGGTCTCGCGGGTGAGCTCGATTCTGCCTCGCTGGTCGAAGACGCGTGCAGAACCACACGTACTTTCACCGACCGTGACTTCTACCGGCGCGGCGTTCCATTCGACGAGTTTCACAGATAAAGGGGGTAATAGAGGCGATGTGTCGTCACGTAGGTTACTGGAACCCGCTCGACTCGAATTCGAGCGAGTCACGGCGAATCGCGTAATCACCGGAAAGCTAGGAATTCCTCGTATCATTTCTATACGACATAGCAAAAGTAGATGAATTGGGAAGCTGCGTAGTATTTCTGGCCATAACTCATTCACATTTGATCTTATATAATTAGTATGATTATATAATTCTAGGTAAATGATCTTTGAAATAATTAATCTGATGATACCACAAAGTGGGCATCAATTGAATACCCGAAGGGTCAATCAATGAAACGTTGAATCCCGTCAAAGAGTAACAGTCGGTTTAATCTGTTCGCAGGTAGGGACGAGCTGTCGCAGCCTGGCTCTTTGAACGGGTATGGAAGCAGCGGGGGCGGAGGTGGAGGAGGCGGAGGAGGCGGCGGCAGCGACGGCTGCGACGCCAGGAAGAAAAAAGGGCCAACCCCGAGGCAGCAGGAGGAGCTGTGCCTCGTATGCGGGGACCGAGCCTCCGGCTACCACTACAACGCGTTGACCTGCGAGGGCTGCAAGGGCTTCTTCCGGCGCAGCATCACCAAGAACGCGGTCTATCAATGTAAATACGGGAACAATTGCGAGATCGACATGTACATGCGGCGCAAGTGCCAGGAATGCAGGTTGAAGAAGTGCTTGACCGTCGGCATGAGGCCCGAGTGCGTCGTCCCCGAGTACCAGTGTGCTGTGAAACGCAAGGAGAAGAAGGCGCAGAAGGTAGACTCCTGATCCTAATTACTGAACTTCATAATTTGTTTTCACATAAAAACATCGATTCCAACAATTTTTGCATCGTTACATAAAAATATCAAATTTTATATCGTGAAATCCTTGAAGGAAATCCTATGAGGGAATCGTATTTAGTAGCAGAGAATTTAGGAGGGACGTTTTGTTCCAGGAGAAGGACAAACCGAACAGTACAACGATGAACGGTTCCCCGGGCGGTGGAATACGCAGCGACCAGATGGGCGTGAAGATTGAACCAGCAGAGGCTGAGTCGTTGTCCACGTCTGGGAGCAGCGGTATCCTGACGCCCGTCAGTCCTTACGGCTACGTGGTGAAGCCCATCAGCCCTGAGCAAGAGGAGCTGATACACAGGCTCGTGCATTTCCAGAACGAGTTCGAGCAACCCAACGAAGAGGATCTCAGGCGAGTCACGGTAAGCGGGGGCGAATTCCTTTACAGTAATCAATGAAAACGACGTGCCTCGCTGTAATCGTATTTGTTTCGTCGGACAGACTCAGCCTTCGGAGGGAGAGGATATCAGTGACTACAAGTTCAGGCATATGACCGAGATCACGATCCTTACCGTGCAGCTGATCGTCGAGTTCTCGAAAAGGTTACCTGGGTTCGATGAGCTGCTTAGGGAGGACCAGATGGCCCTGTTAAAGGCCTGTTCCAGCGAAGTGATGATGCTTCGGATGGCGAGGAAGTACGACGTTCAAACGGACAGCATAATATTCGCCAACAATGTGCCGTACACCAGGGACAGTTACAACATGGCAGGTATGGGCGAGACGATCGAGGACTTGCTCCACTTCTGCCGGCAAATGTACGCCATGAAAGTGAACAACGCGGAGTACGCGTTGCTGACGGCCATCGTCATATTCTCAGGTACGCGAGATTCGTTTCATTTCAAATTCCGACCACTCCTGTGAACTACGTTAGATCGCCCGTTCGTTCGAAACATTGCACATAACTCATAATTCATCGTTACTGGCGTCTGGAATCGAACCGCTGAAATCGTGGTTACAAAGGAAAGTTTGCTGGTGTTCGTTACAGAGAGGCCGAACCTGCTCGACGGCTGGAAGGTGGAGAAGATCCAGGAGATCTACCTGCAGACGTTGAAGGCGTACGTGGACAATCGGCGCGGCCCGAAGTCGGGCACGATGTTCGCCAAGCTCCTGTCCGTGTTGACCGAGTTAAGGACCCTCGGCAACAAGAACAGCGAGATGTGCTTCAGTCTGAAGTTCAAGAACAAAAAGCTGCCAGTTTTCCTCGCCGAGATCTGGGACGTGACGCCCTAGTTTCCCCGTTGCCGATCTCTGTCGGCTTTCAGTGTTGTTTCATCGCGTGTCCGCGCGGCGTCCTGGACGACGACCAGACCGATGACGAGGATCATCGGCGGATGTGGAACGTCGACTCGGAGAACCTCCTGTACTAGTGCACCACCATGCCACTGCCTAATCGACGATCCGGTGCCCGCCGGCGGCATCTGGATTCGCTTCTAGCCTTCTCCAGACCTCGAGGCCCTCGCAAGGCTCCGGGGGCGTTGTTTGTTTGTTCTTTTTTTTTTTCTCTCTGTTGGCAGTGCTAGGAGGGATTAACACGTGACGATGAAGTCAGAGGAAGAGAGCGGAAGAAGGCAGTGGCGAGGCACCCAGGCTGTGATACGTAGAGACAGTACAGAGACTGTAATAAGAAGCTACCTACAGTTACGTTATTACTATATCCTCTACCTGGCTATCCACGGAATCGATATGTAAATGTATAATGTGTATTGTATAAGATACCGGCTAAAAGCGGGCACGTTTCAAGAGCTGGAGACGCGAGAGTCGAAATCAGGAAGAAAGAAAGAGAGAGAGAGAAAGGAATGAGAGAGAGAGGGAGTGCATGTGTACCGTATGCGTGTACAATCTTTTCTTTTCGACCGAGGATTGAGAGAGAAAGAGATAATCATCATGATAACGATGATTACGATGTTGACGGTGATGATAGGACTGGATTAATAATCGCAGCCGGGTTGGCTGTTGAGCAGCGACCCGGCCCTGACCGTGACACCAACGGCCAGCAGCTGCGAGGTAACGGAACGAGAAAAACGGAATAAAGGAAAAAACAAAATAAATGATTACGATGATGAAAAATAACAAAACCGTACGATTATACATAATGATACCATAGAGTCTATATCACAACACATAGCATAATAATATATTGCTAGCATGTACATTGTTTATACGAGGAAAAGAGCGAGAGGATGAACGATGGTGAGAAAGGGTCGAGTGAGTGAGTGATTAATGATGATGGGCGGTGAACAGACGACGGGGATGATGATGAGGGGGGGAACGGTTTTTCCGCGACGAACAGGTCGAAGACGAGGCTTTGGCATTTGCGCGCGTCCGGGTTTTCTTTTTCGCGACTTGGCGGCGGCAGCAGCGGGAATGGAATGGATGGACGTCGGTAAACGAGAGCGAGCGAGATGGAACCGGAGAAAGGGGAGAAAAATAAAAGCGGTAGTAGCAAAATGTAGAACGTTAAGTAAAGTAAAAGTAAGCGAGGCTAGTTGGTAGTAGGTCGTAGTAAGTCAGTGAAGCTAGGCTAGGTGACCGAGTTCAAGTGCAAAGCCTTGTGCCTTCAGCAGCGGACATCGGCTCACCGACAAAACGAAACCATGAAATTTAACCGTCCGTTTTAATTTTTTAATAAGAAAAAAGAGATGAAAAATCAAGAAAATCAAGTTAAATATAAATCTGTGCGGGAGAGTGAGAGACGGAAGAAAGAGAGAGAGAGAGAGAGAGAGAGAGAGAGCGAGAGAGATTGATTGATTGAGCGAAAGGGAGATTGCATGATGAAGAAGGGTGCGAGGATCAGACCGGAAGAGGAAGACGGAAGCGAAGATCTTTCTTATGGGAGAAACACGGACGTCACGATTTGGTTCAAGACGATCAAGAGGAACAAACGATGCTAGCACAAAAATTACACGGAAAATTCTATGAGAAACGTCGTTCTTATTTTTGTGCCGGCGTAAAATATGGCAGTATTCGAAACCAGCCAGGCACGCGTGGTAGCTCGGCCACACACAGCAGCAGGAGAATCACGGGAAACTGGTCGAACGTAAATTGTACACTCACACAGACACGGGGAAAAGTGAGCCGCAACTGTAAACACTAAGGATTCTCAATGTTGTAACACTGTAACTCTATGCTATTAACTGATCGTATGCAGTTGTATTCCGTAGTAAGATAAAAAGACAAAAAAAAGAAACAGCTAAAAAATTGTGTAACGTGTGCGTACTCGTCGGAAGGTCAAAGACGCAGAGCAGTTGGAGACGATTCGGGAACCATCGACATACAAGAGGCGACGGATTCGATTGGATAGGCTGCTATATAGTACTTCGCCTAGAAACAGACTAGAAACATCTTATAGTCACGTGTTTTATTATACTATTGTACAGTTGTATCTGTCGCACGTACGAAGCAAAGTGACCATGCGGCACGTTACTCTCTTACCCGAGTTAACATCGTTTTTCATCGGTCAGACCGGCCCGAGGGGCAAGCCACGTTCGATATATTCAAGAATCAGCGACGTACACGGGTCCTGCGACCCGACAATCATCATCAATCGTCGCGTCTACTAGATTAGGACGCCCTTCGGTGCTCCGACTAGGCCTGACCCGGGCGTAGAGTTCACGAGAACGATGAAGATCCATAAACTACGTAAAATGCCGCAAGGCAGACACTGCCACACCGCAGAACAGCGTGGGACGAGAGTCTCGATGGCATGAGACAGAGTTGGTTGAAGAAAATCGAATGGGGAACCATCACCGCCATCGCCCATCGACGTGTTTGTTGCTTTTTACTGTGCAAGGGTAATGCGTTGCCCCGTCGAAATTGAACGTCAGCACTGGAAACGAAATCGTCTTCTGTCGGGTCTCGAGTCGATCACAGGCGAGCGATGAAGTTTAACGAAGAGGAACAGTGCTCCTAATAGGAGACGACCCGTACAGAGACGCCATTACACCGGAAACACTTGCACACACCTTATACTCTCTATCTGTTGTACCGTGAAACATGCTCATGCGTCTACCACATCGAATGCTTTATCGGACATCGCCGTTTTTGCTACGGAGGACGAGCGAGAAAGGAAACGAGAGGAGACACCACATACCGCGACAAAGTTTTGCCTATTATTATATACACCCTTGTAAAGTAGCTGTGCGCATCGGCTAAACTTAACACAGTTCGTTTCGACTTTAGAATTCTTAAACGATTTAAACATCTAAGCGTACCGCGCACGTAAGCTCGCTAAATCTTAAATAGACACTCGGTAGAATCGTTCCACCGTACGAGAGCGATAAAAATTGTTTAGGATCCGCTCAAGCACCTCGAACGATCAAACCATCTCTTATGAAATCTGTTATATATTCTCGGTTCTTAAATCGAAGTTTCCAATGGCTCTGGGAACGACCCATCGCTTTGTTCATTGATGAAGTTTGATCTATTAGGGGAAGCGGGTCCTTTGAATACTCCTGGTTCGATGCCAAAGCAAAAATTGTGCAATAAAATAGGATTCTTGTACGGTGGAACGGTTCTCCATGAATCTTGTACCGTCGACGGCAGGTCGTCATCGACTCTCTTTCGTTTAAAACCGCCCTACAAGGCATATCCCCGTTGAGACCGAAGGTCGCCTCGGTATTCCTGAATGTCATTCGCCCGACTCTGGGTTCAGTCATGTTCGTTATCAGACACTGCATTTCTTTTACAGTGACTAGTAGAATTCATCTGAGTCTCTATTCCCACCGATTTGGACTTTATAAAAAATAGTACTTACACCTCCCGCGGCCATTTTGCAATTTTAATCTGAATTTTAATTAAAATGAGAAATTAAGAAATCTCGGACATGCCTGACCCAAATAGCGAGCGCGTCGGACTTGAGAGATTCCGGAATCGAATCGAGCGTCCTTCGACTAATCAGAAACCGGTCACACGTTAACCCCGCGAGTCGAAGGGAGAGGCGGAGAGCGTGCAAGCGCAATGGAGAGACCAGCGGAAGAAGTTCGGGGAGAGAATGCACACTACACACGTACCTCTACACGTAAACGCAAACACAAAAGACGAAAGAACTACATGCAATTCTACGATCACTGCCAAGGGCGTTAACCGTCGACGTCGATTTCTCATTGTCTAAATGTGTCGTAGTCGTCGTTCATTCTCGAAGCTGCTACAGAGTAAATTAATTAAAAAAAAAAGAAAAAAAAAACAGAGAATTAATAAAGGAAAGGGGAGGGATGAGTAACGCACGCACGTCGGGAGGGTAAACGGAGAGATTTGAGGGGTTCGCGTCACCAGACTCTAGAGATATTAATAAGCGATTACGAGACATAAAAGAAAGAAAAACAAAAATGCAAAAAATATATATTAATATACACATAAAACGTACATCTATTATATATAAATATATAGTACGTGCGCTCGCTCGAGTTTCCGGCTGAAACTCGAGCGATTTGTTCATGATACTGCCAAGCGTAGACTCGAGGGTTTCTGTGTTTTTTAAGAGACAAACTATAATACTCCTTTTAAATGTGTTTGGGCCACACGACACTCACTTACACTCATATACACACACGTACACATAGAGAAACACACACACACACACACACGCGCGATGAGTAACATGATTAATTGTGTACCATATGTATGTGCATCGTGTCGCAATCTCTCTTGTCTGTCTGTCTGTCTGTTTGTCAGCCCGCCCGGAAAACGGGCACGTAACCGGTCTGATCTGTCCGTTTCTCCTAGGTGTCTTTTTATTGTACGTAGACACGCTGATCTGTGCGTTAATATAATAAAATATCCCGGATTCTGGTTCGCGATCTCGGTGATGACGATTATAAGTCTGCGAGGGGACGGTGTCAGGGTAGCTGAGAGGCCCGACGAAATGTGCAATTTTATTGGAAATTTTTTTAATGGCAATTCTGATCGAAATCTCAATTTTAAAGAGCGTAAAAGTCTCTCAGCGGCGTCCCTGAGAGACCCTGGCTGTTGCGTCCGGATTACTGATGCCACGTTTTTAGTCAGAAGAAGTGATCTGATGTAGCGAACTGGAGGATTTGTAGCATAATAAGACGGTGGAGATATTTTCTTAAAAGGAGGCAACGTTCGGCCCTGCGCGAGAGAGAGAGTCAGTGTGAGTGAATGATGAACAAGAGGAAGCGTTATGAAAAAAAAGAGAGAGAGAGAGAGAGAGAGAGAGAGAGAGAAGTGAAGTTTTTAATTTATTGGATGCTGTAGCAAATGGACAAACGGAGGAAGCTTATAAGCTGAAGATTATTATAAATAAAGTTAAATGATTATACTTTGTTAGTTTGATGCATTATTTTTCTCGGTTTCTTCTTACTTTCGAAGTAACGCGTTCGTTCCTTATTTCTCAGAATATATACGATTTATATAAACGCTGTACATAATTGTTATGTGTAATGAGAGCGAGCGAGCGAGAGAGAGAGAGAGAGATGTAAGGAGCCCTGAGAATTTTAAATTTTCTCTGTGTTTCACCTACTAAAACTGATTCTCATACTAACAAATTGAAGAACTATCTTCGTGATTTTAACATTGCTCAATTTTGCAAAATTCATTCATTATTAAAAATGATTCGTTTCAACGCCGGCAAATTCTCGAGACCTCCCTTCTCAACTTCGGCAGCACAGAAAACACGTTAGCGTAGAAACGGCAATAATACAGCGTCGAGGAATTGTTTCTAAAATTTTCGGGGCTGCCAATTACTAACACCAAAACGTACAAAACAATTTTTCGATCCCAATTATCGACTCGTATTCAACAGTCGATTGACTAAATTTTAAAATGAGGGGTGGTAACAAACGGTAGAGGTAACATCCTTAGGCGTGTTGCGAGAGTGACTAAGAGAAATGCGGCGAATGGTAGGAATGATCTGAGTGAGCGAGAGAGACAGGATTAATATTGTATAGTACTGATGATCGTACAAATTGTCCCAGATTTAAAACGCGATGGGAAAAACGAGGAGAAATCGATTTAAACTGGTAACTATAACGTTAATATAGGACCTGCCCTCGTCGGATGTGCACCCGCGGTCGACTTACTACTACTACTACTATTACTACTATTTATTACTATTATTGCTCCTGTTACTGCTGTTATTAATACTACTAATACACTTAACAATTAATTTGTACTTGCATCACAATGAACGCACGCGAGGAGGAGACACACGACACGTACGGTCGGTCGAGGAGTATAGTTGTAAAAAGCACTCTTCCATTGGAAATTGTAACCATCGTTTGCTCGACATTGAGCAATACATCTGATCTACAGTAGCCCTCAGCCGGACAATAGCACTCAGAGTTGTTCAAAGCTTAACGTTTCTAGACTAATCATATTTTAATTGGTATAAATACCCGGGCACGGTACATTGAAAATGCGTCCGTGGCCCTCTAATCGTAATCGCTCGCCAGTGACTTCAAGGAACGGCAACGCAGACTCCCGACCTGCGAGGCGATGAAACGCGCGTATGCTGCCAACTTATCTTACTATACTTAAATTGTACGACTATACTAGCTTTTACAACGGAGTAACGTAACGTATGTTAGCTCGTAAAGCGACGTTCTATTAGCCGTAAGACAAATTGAACGCGTATATTAAAGAAAAAAAAAAAGAAAAAGAAAAAGAACGTATGAAAAACCGAAGAGGGGCAGGACTAACGCAACTATGCGGACGCTCGACTGGCCGTGAAGATCTGTCACACGATAAATTCGACAGCTGGTTCGGCGAACAGCGAGTCTCGAATTGCTATCTCTACTTAGCAACTATATAATGTAACCTACTTATACGTAAAAATTAATCGTAAACGAAATTATTGTTAAACTGAGAAACTCGGTGCGGGGAAATTAGTTACCGAAAGGACGGACGGACTCATTTTTTTAGACGGTAAGAATTGGAACGCAAGAAAAAAAAAAAAAAAGAACAGCATTCGGGGAGCGGGCAGCGAAGGGGGGAAGGCCGCTCCGTGCTGGGAACGTAATTGGTGCTTTGGAATGTATTAGACTGAAAAATTATTGTTGTACGTTTTAGTAGAAAACGAAAAATGAAAAACATACGACCGGGTGGTAGGAGTCGACAAATTAAATTGACGGGAGTTCTTTTGCTCCGCATTCGATTAAAAAAAGTAATTGCTAAAATATTATTTCTATTTGGAGCGTTTTATATGTATACAATATATTATATATTCGCTAGGTTGCACACGGAAACACACACACACACACACACAAAAACACGTACACATACACGCTTACACGTTTACACGGTATTTTTCGAGTGATGGGAATCAGAGCGTCGTTTTAGGAAAATTAAGAGAGACGGAGGCCCGGCAGGGAGTATTTGTGATTCAAGTAGATTAAGTTTGTCGAATTGAAAATTCATTTTCGAGGCGTCACTCCCTCACGGCATTGTTCCTGATTGCTTCGCGGTTCGGTTTTACACGTTTTGAACCCGGCGGCGCTCGTCGAGGGAGCCTATATAAAATATACGTTCTCTGAAATGAGTGCCGCCATGTTAGGGCAAAATTTTTATGTATTCCTGCCGTCACGAGAGTCCATACTAGTTTTGCGCAGCTTGCAGGTAGTGGGGAAAATATGGAAAGCATTAGAGAGAGAGAAATGCGGACAGCGACCGAAAACTGGTCTTTGCGCACTATGGACTCTCGTGACGGTAGGTATAATTGCAATCGTTTCGACGTCCGATTAGTATCAAAACCTTCGCGGTTCAAAATTTAAGTAGTAAAAATTAGTCGAATTTCGTAACTTTATTTAGTCGAAATTGGGTAAAGGTTTGGAGGGGGGGGGAGGGGAGGAAGGATTGGTATGAGACGATTCCCACCACACACGTGTGTATTTACATAAACGCGTGAAAATTTCTGCAAATATAAAATGGCAAGCGATACTTTGTATGTACAACATTAGTAGTTCTGCTCGATGGGAACCGAGCTGAGTAGACGAGTGCGTTCGCGTGCGTGCGTGCGTGCGTGCGTGCGTGCGTGAGACGAAAGGAAGAGACTCGGCGTGCACTCCGCCCAAAAAAAAAAAAACAAACAAACAAAAAATCTGTCGGAGACGTAAGCTAGCTTCGTCGCGCAGGTGCAGGAAAAAGAGATACTTGATAAATCGGTAACGCGGCGTTGCGGTTCGACTTACGACGCGGCCGTGTGCGTTTTAATAGAAGTTACACGACCCTAGATACTCGAGAGGCACGCGCGAACAGTTTTCCCAGTCGATTTTATTAAAACAAGAAATTATTAACAATTAGAGATCGTCAGGTGACGACGTTAGAATTAACCGGGACGATGAAATTGTAGTTAATCGATGAAAAACGATTCTGTGATTTCATCGTCTCGAAAATCCCTAAATTGGTGATTGACTCCTATTTAAATAACGTTAATCATCGACCGTGGTTTCCAGGGATTGTTCTCGATATTCGACGATTTTAACGCCCAAGTTGTCTAAAGTGAAAAATAATCGATTCGAAGTTATTGTAAAGAGTGGATCGGGTATTTAGCAGGACTTCCCTGTGTTCGCGCGTGCCGCTTCACGTGTTCTCCAAAATGGTGGAGCCACATGTACATCAACAATATTATATTCTAACGATTACTAATTAAATAATGTACAATAATTTTAACGATTGCTGAGGAAGAAAAAAAAAAACGACGACGATGATCTTTGAGCGTGTGAGACAGTGTCGGGAATGGCGTAGAATGGGGAGTGCAAGAGCGATGGGTATAAACGATTCTTGAATTTGAGAAACCCGGGGGAGGAAGCCCGAGGCTGACGACGTATCTGTATTTTAAACGTGTATTTTTCGCGAGATGTCGGGTAAAGGAAATTGTTGCCAGTTTGTGTTCCACGGGGCTGACTCATTCTTTCAGTTGGCGCCGTTTATTAAAAATCACGGTTCGACGTGGTGTCACGGATTATGTGAAAGTAAATTGAAGAATACGTTGGCTAGTCTGGTAGGATCTTTTATTTGTAGCTTTAAAGAAAAAAGTAAGAAAAGAATTTCGTGCAATTTTTAGCTCTCGTTAAATTTTCGACGATCCACGAAGGATTCTTAATCGAATTAAAAATAAATGATTTACGCGGTGGTTCATCGTTAGCTCTTATCTCTGAAGCAATAGCCGACGTGAAAAGTGCCCCGAAAAAAATAAATGGCGATTCGATGAATAAGAACTGGCAACTCGCTTTGAAAATAATTTCGTAGATCTCCGTTTTAAACGATACTCAATAATCGTATCGAGCAGCGGACCGGCGGACGTCGGCCGCTTCTCAAATATACGAAACGACGACGATGTACACAAAAGAGAATGACGCTTGGAGTACTGTAATATTGAGTGGCGTAGAATTTAAGTGCACAGACTTCTTACTGGCGAAACAGACGATTACAAGGGCTTGTACGTTTCACGAGTTTTCATTTGAGTACATGCAATACTGTGAGTAAAAACGAACGTCGTGGGGGAAAATCCTGTCAGCTTTTCCAGGACGTTTCATTTAGTTGACAATCATTTGCAAATCGTCGAGGACAAAACCACTCAGCAATAAAAAAAAGAAAAAAAAAAAATGGAAACGTGGGACTTGAGTTCTCCGTCGCGGCATCTTTCGCAAACTTCACACCGTTTCTGCTCATCCTGGAAAACTGGATACCCCCCCGACGTTCTCGAGTGTACAAGAAACCGAAGGCGTCGAATTGTAAGACAAAACGAACGAGCGTACCAACGAGAGAGTTTATCGAGTCGTTGACGGATTTATTTTCCTGGCGATCCATGGAAACGTTCAAAGTTTATTTTAATAAGAAGAGAGGTAGAAGAGAAGAAGCTATTTATTTTTTTTACACAGTATTGCAAAGCCTTTTCATTCGAAAGGACGAGAGAGAGAGAGAGAAAGAAAGAGCGAGGGGGTGGTGAGAGGGGAAGCGTAACGAGGGGGTGAGATCCGAAGCGACGATTTTTCTCAGATAAGGACACTTCGATTTACGATTGGGCGAAAGGAAGAGGTGGAGATACGCGGAATGTGTGGTGCGCGAGTGAGAGGGAGAGAGACAGAGAGAAACCACAGAAGCCATAGAGTTCAAAGAGAGTGCATTGTGTACATATAGAGAAACGAGAAGAAGCAGCAGGGACGAAGTAACGCGATGCGAGCCGTGAAATACAGAGGGCAACCGAACGACACCTTTGTAAATTAGCTTTGTACATTCTATACCTCCTCCCTTGTTTTTTTGTTTCACCGAACGGCACCGTCGGGGGTGCCATGGTGTAAAAACATAAGGTGTGTTCTTGCGCATCCATTTGAACATCCATCTGTACACGGACACTTCCACACGTTGGCCATTTTCGATTTCTAACCAATCACGCTTCATATTAAAACAGAGCGAATTTTAAAATCGTAAACATGTCAAAAATTAGGTTCTCGGAGTGTAATATATATATGCGTGTTTGAAATAAACAATAGGTCATCGTACTTCAAAAATGGCTGATAAGTGGAAGGCGCAAACAGCGACACATTTGAACATGGCGGAAGAACACACCTTATGTTTTTACATCATGGGGGGTGCTTTGTCCACGTCCGAACGCCCGTCAAGCGTTCCGCGGCTACCTTCGTTTAATAGGCGAATCAGGCAGAGTAGCGGACACGTTCGTTCTGCCACTGAAGTTACACCCGAAAATTCTCAATGGTTCTTCGCGGAAATTCTAATTTCACTCGTGAATAACATCCGTAGCGTTTAAGAGTATATTAAAAAGATGAAAATGGTTAACAAATAAAATTGCTGGCAATTTCAAGGATTCTATCGACCATAAATATATTTTACTAGCAATACATTTCCGTGTCTGAGGGGGGGGTGGGGATTCGGCGAGGAAAACTGGCAAGCGTAATTCGAGACCGGGATCGGGTGGGTTGGGGGGACGATGGTTTACGTTTACTTCCGCGTTGGACGAGGAACACGAAAAGAAGTAATAATAAAAATTGTTGTCTATCGTCGATCCAACTCGGGGCTCTGTTATGTATATAAATATACATATTATTATTGCATATTATACATACGCATACATACATACATACATATTATATACATAATATATTTTTCTGGGATAAAAAAAAAACGAGACGATGAGAACGCGAAACAAAGAATAACCGCAGAGACGTATCCGACCTCGTGGACGCAATAAGAAATAATTTATTGTAATCGATTTATGCATGGGCATCAGGGTGTAGATTATTAATAGAGAGAAAGAGAGTGCGCGCGCGATGAGAGAGTAAGAAAAAAAAAAATATATAAAGAGATGATATACTATTTTTCCGAGCGATAGAGTAGAGGGGAAAACGATGAGAAGAAGCTTCGACGAAGCGAATTGGTCTCCCGATTATTTTCTCCGACGCTACTCTGCCTGATTCCGACAAATTTATTCAACGATGGGTCCGTCGCATAAACGATGATCCGTCTTGCGTCGACCGCGTAAACTATATGTAATTCATGAGATCAACAGGGAAAAGGGAATTCGAACGGTGATGTCATTAGAATTTTAAATCCCGAGCACGGAAAATCAAGTTAATGAATATTAAACAGCCGCAGTATCGAATTCGATGAAAATATTTAAATCCGATATTATTATTATTATTATTGGTAAACGGGAATGAAGGGACGTGGGAAGAGGCAGCGTGGACAGAGAACTCCCGACGGCGTAATCGTTTTAAGCAAATTACCCGCTGCATGTAAATAGACCGGAAGACCGCTGGTAGCCATAATATATTGTTGTTCGCGATTCAATTGGACGGCTTGTGAGTCCGCTGAACAATGTTCTTTCTCTTCTTTACTTTCTCTCACTGAGGACACGCGTGGGCATCTAGGCAAATCTCGTTTCTCAACGCACGGTCGTTGGGCAACGAATTCCGTTTTGTAAATTAATTTATTTCTCTTCCCTGATTAAACATTGTACAATGTCACCGAAGGAACAAGCGTCCGGCGAGTCGAATCAGATTCGACCGTCGAACGTAGATTTAATTTATTTTATGTAAGATATCTCAATCTGTATCTTAATTGTTATCCATTATTATTATTATTATTATTATTATTATTAATATTATTATTATTATTATAATATGTATACATGCATACAGTGATACCGATAGCATTATAATTACGATTAGCAATTTCATTGTTACGTTTAACTGCGAGCAATCATTCTTTTAATTAAATTATATCAAGTGTACAGATTCACCGATGAATTTTCCGAATTGTACATTTTGTCGAAGGAGTAGGCGGAGGCTGATGTATTACGGACCCGGGAAGTGAGAGAAAGGGAGAGAGGGGGAGGGCCCTCTATCTGTTGTATATTATTTTTATTTCCACCTTTTTTACACGAAACAAAGCGAGATCGGTATTGACCGTGCTATGTATGGATGATATGTTCCAATATAGAATAAATCTTTCAACAAATATCCGAACCATATTCAATTTCCTAAAATCTCTGTTTCATACGTAGATCAATGTAACAGATTTTTTTATCCCTCGTTGCATGGACTTTTTAATTACCTAATGAATGTTTGTCAGGAACAGTGAAGTCGTGGGAGGCTGACTACTCTGGACTATGGACCGATTCAGACTCATCTTTAATTGCGGATCGGACGGCGCGGATATCTCGCTGGTTGTATTAATTATTCACGCTAGCGAAAAATTTTTTATATAGAAATTGCAGTATATCGAAACTGCAAGCTTTTAGCAAAAAATGACCTTAAATTAATGGAATCGAATGTTGGCATTTTTATTTCAGAATCCTTGACCAGATGACCCAATGGCCGATCATGGGGATGGCGTGCTCTATCATTAAAACTAGATTTCCGATTTTAATACGCATTCTGATTAAAATCGTAGTTTTGATTTCGACTTTTAATTCTGATCGTAATTCGTCTTTCTTACATCTATTTGATTGGTGATATTCGAAAGGGATTGGTAATGGATAGGATCAAAGTCAAGCAAAAGACTATTTTACAAGTATTTAAAAGATTATAATTCAAATAAATAACAGAAGTGTTATAATTAGAGGTGCACGTGAATTATCCCTTCCTCCAGCTTCTTTTAGTCTTCATACGACTGCAAACCTAGAAAAAAAGAAAGTCCTGTCAAATCTCTGTTCATACGAATTATATATCTTTTATTAAATATATAAAACTCAGTGAGGGCAAGTGAATATCATTTTGGTATTCATATTAGCGTATATTTATTTTTTAACATCATAGTTTTGCAATAAATTCGTAATTAATCAATTCTATCATGCTTACCAGAGATCACGATGCATCGTGAATGCCAGAAGTCGGATCTATACAATACAAATAGCTATGTTATTAATTTCCAAAATAATCTATTCTATATAGTAATAATTTTAATTGAAAAGACGTAATCAGAAAATGAGTAACATCAAAGCTATTCAGTCATATGCTTGTCTATTAAAATTATCATCACGAAACAATTAAAACTCTAATTGAATTAAATTATCGAAGCCTTAGAAGGATATTTACTATTTTATTATTCACCCTGATCCGAGAATCATCGCCGACTCAAAATTTATCCTTCATCCTCGTGTATCACAGTATTTCCTTCTGTAATAGAATTCGATACTGTTATAATGAAGAAACATTGTTAGAAAATCTTTAGAATATTAAATTTGTATCAGAAAATAGATTTATCACCACGTATGTGTAAGACAGGGATAACTTATAGATCATCACAGAAACACTCAATACCATGCTTCCTATTTTAATAGAAAGAAATTACCTCTTAGAAATTCTCTGTTCTCGAGAACGAAGTCCACGAATTTATTTCACATGTCGAAGTATATCGTTTTAACATTTAGGCTTTCAACCATTCGCCTTATCCGGTTCTAAAATATATTTATCATTATTATAAATTCGTTTCTTAAATACTAGATCGGAGATACGAATTGATAGATTAAAAATTCAGCTAACACATTCTTCATAATATCTCCGATTGACTAGGGCGTTAGTGTTAATCATCACATGCAATGCAACTATTATTCCCATTTGCAAGAACAAATAATGAACATTATTAGAGAAATACGAGAACTCACCGAATGAATTTGTGAAGCGATGGAATCTCATGTTCGCCTCGGTTTTAATCTAAGACAGGGAATATATTCCTTAATTATCGTATCAATAAATAAAACAACCAAATTTAAATTACAGTAAATCTTTTCAGAACTTCGAATCACTCATGTACTATTCGGTCTGGGGCGATAATTTAACATCATTTATGAAGGGATGAAAATGTGTAACTTCTTAAGAAAAGCATAATTGGTAATTTAAAGATCAAGCGTGAATTCTGAATTGCAAATAAAATAGTATTCTTCTTATGAAAAGATTGAATGTGCCTTAAATAAATACTCACTAGAAAAACCGCGAGCATGCCGAAATTAAGTTGATCAGGCGAGACGCTGTCCAAAACACGTTTCGGACTAACGGGCAAACGCTAATCGCGGAGTTTCTACAAATAAAATCGAATTCCGAATGATTGATCGGTGAACTATAGTAATCGGTGCGATTCGAATGATTCAACGGTAGATTCAGTGTTGTATTTCTACGTTGTAATCAGGAAACATATCATACGAACGAGACTATTAAACGTATCATCACATCAAACGTAAAATTAATAGCATTGTAACAGCGAAACAAGGAAAATATAACAAGAAATCAAATGCGGATATGTTTGGAACTCGAGAATCGGTAGTATTCTTATAAATTTTTTAACGATGCACGTGGATGAACGTAGATTACGTAAACGAACTCACCTCGACGAGATCCCAGACGGAAATGAACGCTCGAAAGAAGACCTGTTCTCGGGCTGGTCTCAAAATAGAATCGTATTTACCAAATGCGAATGACGAATTCCCAATTGGAAACACGGGCTTTATTACAGTGTAGAAGTAAATTTTAATTATCAATTTATCGTACAAAGTAATATCTGACGAATGTTGAGCACGTTTACTTTACTAACGCTAAGGGCATTTTATAATTGCTTGAATAAATTGCTTTCTCCACGGACAAATAATTATATATCTTAAACAAGTATCTCCTTATATATTAAAAAATAAACACTGCTACAAATTATATTACAAGTGTAATGTACAATCTGTTTCCTTGGCAAATAATAACGACGTAACATCGTAAATAGGGTGACGGTAACGACGGCATTGAGGCTTGCCTATTCGTGTCATCAGCGAAACTGAAACACGCGGATTTTTAAAAGGAACTTACATGACAATAGTAATTTCTTTTATTATGAGTTCTCCGTGAAAAATAAACTATATTAGTGAAAAATTCTACTACGTTATTATTTTATTATTATTATTATTATTATTATTATTATTATACCAAGATCGCCACGAATACTTCGAGTTCTAAAAAAGATTTATTATTTAGGTTTACTGAATGCGTTGATATGGATGTTACCTTGTTGCATCGCCAGGGATTCCTCTTGACCCGTATTCTAATACCACTGGTCTAAAATTCTAAGTCTGCCTCGGGACCGTCGATCCAGTTCACTCTCACCTCTCGTATCGATTCGACACCGGCGTGATACGATCAATGAACTGCTGTCAATATGACACCGGAGGGACGAAAGAAGAGTCGGATAATTAGGATCGGATGAGAGTGAATTATCATCTGGATCGAAATTCCCGAGCGATCTGCACGTTTATGCAACAAGCTCGAAGAGCACTTAACGTCTCTTAAAATTGTTTAAGGAACAAAGTTTTCACCATTGGTCTTACGAGGTCGAATAATTTCCTATCTGTAATTCTTCTTTCACGCCAATCGAAAACGAATTGGCCGAATGAGGAGATTCGATCGTAACGCCTAATACAGATCTAGAAACATTTTCTCATTTGCCCACTAGCACTGGATATAAAAGACAATCTGAGTTCTGTTCCTTTCCCAAAATATCACGAGACGGTTTCCGAAAGTTTTAAAAGTGTTTCGAAATGGTTCGTTATAAAAATGAAATATTTCTAAATCGATATTAAGCCTGTCTAGGCAAGCGTCCTCAGCACCATTTCAAATAGGGCACTTGTGATAATTCCGAGTATTTGTACAGACGATTACCGTTTCCGCACAGTGACGATAGATTTACATATACAGATCTTCTTCAGACGTTCAGGTCTTGACCGACGCGTGTCATAATTGAAGTTGATAATCTGTCAACGGGTCGAACTCTTTTTGCTGGCTAGAGTTCGACGCCATCACGTATCCCCATAACCGCATAGCGGCCGCACACACTCTCTGGATCTCGTCCACTTCCGCAAAATCGAGATCCGTGCGCCAATGGAACGGAGCTACTTTGGAATTGCGGAACGTGCTCGAAACACCGCCGACGTCGTTCTTCGTGTGCGTGTCCAGGAATTTCTTCACGTTCACGTGAAAGTCTAAACCGTAGAAATTGTACAACTCCTTCACGTATCTGTACGGATCCACGGATAGATCTTCGTAACGGACCACCCTGTAACACAAAGAGTTCAATGTATACGTTTGGAATCGATTCGCAGCTTCGAGGACAGTCCAGCAAAGTTTTTCTATAGCCATTGGCATGAATAACACAGTTATTATTGATTAAGGCGGAGACATACCGAAAGGTACGAGGATATTTTTTTATTAATCGCACAGCGGCGCTATAGTCCGAGACCATGTCTGCACAGACTAGCGCTGGGTCCGAGCAATCGGGATTCGAAGGACACCATTCCCGATGCTTCCTCGACTGGAGAATCCCTCTAGGATCGCGAACCAGTAAGATCAACCGCACTCCTAGACTGAAACGAGACGATCCCCTTCGAAAAATGTTTTTTACTCGACGAATTTAATTGAGGAATTTCTAGTATCTTACTTACTCTTCCTGCTCGAGCAGTTTCTCTGCGACCCGTAGCCTCAAACGAACGATCTTCATCGACTGGAAGGGGAACAGTCTGCAGAACTTGGAAACGAACCGTGGATCCCAACAGAGTTTCTTATGGATCTGACACTGCTTCCATAAATGAGTATTATGATTGAACACCCAGGGATGCGTCTTCCCGTAATCCAAATATCGATCTACGCGAAACGAACCCGATAGAAAAGAAATCGAACGAACAGGAAGTAGAGAAACGGATTCTTACCGAGGTCGCTGAAGTTACATCTCAATAGAGACTCGAGATTCTTCAGAGCCTCGTCGGCGAGAGGTGGCCCCCTGATTTGTACGATCCCGAAATCGAGCAGGGGCTCGTAGTGATAAAAATTGGCTGGATGTGCGTTGACCACGTCGCCGAGGAACGTGCTTCCGCTTCGCCAACTGGTCAGTATCACGCTCCGCATGGGTCTTCCCCCTTTCTCCAATACTAGGTCTTCCAATTTGCTAATAATCAATCATCGTTTAATACCGCGGTTCAACACGAAATCTGCTTCAGCCTCTTAAACGACATATTACCTAACATTAACTCCATATCTTCCGTTTGGATAATTGTATCCTTCCATATCTTTCTCGATGGCCCTCCACTGTTGGTCGACGACCTCCTGTACCTCGAACAGCGTGACATTCTCAATGGACCCTCTGAAATATCCCTGCGAGATAAAAGACGATTTACAAATGACTCGCCGACTTGTTTGAACGATTCACCATTCATAGGATATAAGCAAACAGCGTTATTGTTAAATTCTACGTGCCGCCTAAACCTTATTGCCATTACCAAACGTATCACGTTGAATCCTCGATCGGAAATAGAATTTCGATACACAGAGACATTCGAAACGACTTACTCTAAACTCTACGAGGCAAGCTTTGTTCACGTCTTTCGGATCTAACTAAACGGAGAAGCCCTCCTCGTGCATGCAAGTTGCTTACCGTCACTGGATCTTGAATTTTGATGACGCGTGGCCTTATTTCGACGTCCTATATTGAAGAAAATATTCATTGTTTAGCGTTCTGACAGTGTGCCCCCGGTACGATTGTGAACACGATGATGCTGCTGTTGTAACCATAACAGTATCTTTCTCCCTCTTTCTCTATACAGGTAGTGAATCAGTGTCGATAGTGTTCAGCGATGCGAATTGGATCAACAAAAATAAATGAAGAACGCGGTAACAGGATGGTAGAGATTCGGACGCATGCAGAACAGAATAGAAAGCTTTGTTTCACGTGAAACAATCGGATGTCCCGAGTGTCTGTCATAGCTCGGGATGTGCAGTGATGAGCATGTATCGCAGTGTCCTTGTTGATACGAGCAGGACGTCGGCTGTGATCAGAAATCGGAAGAGGAAACAGGGAGAAAGAGAGCTGGCTTGACGCAAAATAATATGGCTTGGAACCAAGCACAATTTTGTTAGTGTTTTTAAGACGAGAGATAGAGTGGAAAAAAGTTAGGTGCAAAAGTTAGACTTTACCGTCAGAAAGAGCGTGTTTGGCGTGACTCAATTTAGAGCAATCCCCACCTCCGATTTTTTACTGACCGATATCACCGGCTGCAGTCGATGCTCGAGATAGCTGCTGTAGCGTTGATTAAACGCTAAGAAGAAGATGCAAACGGACGCCAGGCCTACCAGACCATAGAAGCTCAGTCGTTTTGACATCTCTGGTCCTGTGGACGCATCAATCATGCTTTAACAAGGTCTACGCGTTATCAGCATCTACTATTACTTATAATCTATACCAAAGATCACTGATAAACCGTACAAATATAGTCACGCGTGTCTCATAAGCACGGCACTTGGTTGCATCCAATTGTACATAGCCAAGAGTGGAAGGAATGTATGCATAGTGACAGAAACCAGATACACTGATAAAAAAGCTCGCGAACGCTGATTACTTGTCGGAACTAATTATTATCTACGATCCGAACGGCCGACGCCTCGTCTAAGGAACTAAAAATCGTCCAGACGTGTCGATTAAATTATCGACGGGAATAGAAAAGATTCGCCCTTGGACCGGGAGCAGCCGAGCGATACTCCAGGGTGAATCTTTTTCTTACCTCGGGATAGAACTGTTTCGTTGCATCCGGAGGCTCCCAAGTCGTTGGCGACGCGGCTAGTCTCTCCGAGGTGCTCGGTCTCACGTTTTCCTCGACATTTTGCGACGGTGGGATACGCGTGGACGGCGAGCTTCAACAGCAGCAGCAGCAGCAGCAGCGTTCATCGTTGTCCACCCACACAGCAGCCAGGCCTTTTACTGCGGCTGGCAGAAGGCGGCCGCATGACCCGCGGCTTCACTTCTCTCCGTAGAAATAGACGACGACGACGACGACGACGTCCATCCTTGTCTCGCACGCGCAAAATGTCGTGGCACGAACGGATGCGACCAACGACGAGGGGGCAAGGCCGAGACACTGTGCCGGACTGAACCACTTCGCAATACCGCTACGCTGTTTATCGCTGCGGCAACTTAACGATCCGCTAAGTTTGATCGAGCCTGGGACTACGTGTGGTTTTTTTTTTCCCGGCCGGATTGATCGCTTCAGCGTGCAGCATTCGATTGAGACGCCACGGCATATGTACGACCGCTTTATACGGGAACTGCAGCTGAGGGGAAGGCGATGTCATTTTCGAATCGCAGTGTCGGCATAAATTCGATACGTGACGTGCCGCGCGATAGCGAGCGACGTTTAAAAAGATCATAAATAAAAGTTTTCAGAGGTTCGCTCAGATATTGATTCACGTTCCACGACAATGAGGTTAACAATTGAACAGGGGGTGGAGGGGTGAATCGCAATTGAGACGAAATAGCGTTTGTTCTGGAATTGTATCCAAATATTTTTTTCATAGGTTTCAATAATAGTAATTAAGTAATAATCGTTAGTTTTGTAATAGAGAGAATGTTAAATAAAAGACCCTCGATCCTTCTTACCAACGATCGACAATGAAAACAACCTGGAGGAATTGTTTTAATGGGAGATCTAATTTTAGCACGATCCAGATTGAAGTGATTCATCTTGTAAAACGGTACCAGCCAATAAAACCGTGCCGAGCGCAGTTATGAAATCATCGGGAGGTTTAAGAAGGGGTGAGATTACAGATTTGCCAGGAGAGGGTGGGTTTTACCGCGAAAGCCGCCCTAATCGATGCCGGAGATCTCTCTTGCCGCGGACAATTCCTGGAATTGCACCAGACGTCGCCACCAACAGCAGAATTGGCCTGTTCATGGTGTGGCCCGATGGGTCCGCGGCAGCAGTAAAATCAAACGCAGTCGGATGCTGTTGCTCGAACAGTGTAGTTGCCAGAGGGAGGCGTTTCGGTTTGCGCGCCGCTGGTCCCTTTCTCTTCGGGCCGATGTCACGCTCACGGCTCGCTTTTTCGAATCGCATCGGTTAGGTGCACGCACACACGGCACGTCAGGTCACCAGCAGCAACAGCGGCAAGAGCAGACAGTAATAACCCGTCCCCCGCGAGCATCTCCCTATATGCTGTCGTGTCTCTCCCACACGGAGCGGCCCGAAAACTCCGCAGCAGCATCATCACCGTCACCGCGTCGAGGCGTACCCTCGCCCTCGACGAAACCGAGCCGTCGCCTCGTGATCGTCAACGGCGACGACGACGACGACGACGGGCCGACGTGCGATCGAACGAACGTGAATCCACGCGAGTTTCGAAGCGAGCAAACGCAGCCGCCGCCGCCGCCGCCGCCGCTGGCGCCGGTCACAGGGACGTGGAAACCGGGAGTGGTGAACCGCGGTCGCGACGATGCACGTCGGCGGCTCGCAGTGCTTCTCGTGACTGGACGTGATGATTCGTGCTGCGACGACGACGACCACGACGACCACGACGACGCGGCGAGGAAGACGTCGACGGCGACGACGGCCTACTGGATTCGGAATCGTTCGCGACGTTTCACTGAACCAGGAGATGTCACGTTGAACGGACTTACAGTGAGTCTCGTTTTTCATAACGATCAACTTTTTACTAATGTACGCACGACGGACCAGCTGCTTTTTCCAACCCCCCTCCGTGTTGAAGTTACGCGTTCTCGTTTTAACGATTAACTCCGAGATTCCTCGCTCGCGCAACCGTTTGAACTTGAAACCGTGGGGCATTCAAACTTTCAGTTTTGAAGGTTCCTTGCCTCGTTCGAAACAGGTTTCGATCGTTTCAGGTCACGCCGGCCCTCGCGTCTAACGCATATTTCCGAACTTAAAAATCTGTCGATGTTAGAATCGAAAAACGAAACGTTTGTACGTCTCGTGTAACTCATATAGCTTCACAGCTACGGCCCCATCCTCCGTGCGATCTGGAATTTTCAGACGGTCCATCCGGCACTGGTTTGACCGCTTTTTTCTGCCACGCTTCTGCTCCGACGTTTTCAGAATCCTCTTTGTTTATACCGAAGCGAAGGTGTTGAATTCATGAGTATTCCTGTTGGATAATCAACTCATCTACCTCGTCGCATGAGATATTAAAACATGCGTCAGTTCGGCTATTTCAGATGACAAACTAGCTTATCTGTTATTTACAATAGAGTTACACAGCTGTTTCATTCTAACGAGAAACAGATCTATTCATCCTGATCTTTCCCTACCTCAACAGTCCATCCCTAAATCTGACTCCTACCCTAAACACTTTCAACCCCACTTAGTAATACTAGATTTAAGGACAGCCAAAATTGTATCAATAAAAC